>NC_081415.1:389882593-390187343 GCF_030272615.1 Cryptomeria japonica
AGGTCCCATAGGAGAGGGAATTTGGTATCCACTTCAAGTACAACTTCCATCAGGGTCAAAATAAAAAGGTCCTGTTAAACCAATCATTGGACTTGATTCTTTAGATTCATCATCGATAGGTACTACTCATTACCCTCAAGGTCCACCTACATTTGTTTCGGGTTCAAAACTACAACCACCACCACATCATGGTATTCCCATTGGTGGTGAATCAAGTGCCACTGCCACTGGTGGAGAATTTGGCAATAGTATTCCTATTATTGTTTAGTCAAGTGTCATTGTGGTTGGTGGGGTTGGCATGGGTACTACTACTGATACTAGTTGTCTTGGTGTTGGACAAGGGAAACAACAAAAAATCTCTCGCAAGAGGCCACTAGTGGTAGATACGCAATCTCATACTATTGAGAATCCTATATCAAGTGCCACTAACAATACAAATCAATCATTTGCAGCTTCAGATCACACACCTCAAAAGATTATGAAAACTACACATGAAAGTGTCAGTGGGAGTGGGACAGGATCAGGAACTGTTGTTGGTAATCCTAGTCAAGCATTAGTTAAACCACAGGAATAAGTGGAACTAGAGCCTATGGTATTCCTATGTCACCTTTCAAACATTCAATTGCTTCAACAAGCCCAGATTTTCAATTTGAAAAATATGAACACGCAACAAAAGCAAATAAAGAAAAAAAGAAAGCATTTCATAGGGTTTCCCTGACTGAAGTTGTAAACGAACAACCTGCAAGGAACAGGGTAATTCCAACATATGACCCACAGAAAGATATGATGGAGTTCATGGTTGTTATGCCCCCGGCCCCAACTAAAGATAAAAATCCACCACATAGTCAAATAGATCCCTCTGAATTTCAAGTTAGCACCCTCCAAATGGATTTTTCCAAAGTACATAATGTGGACAAAATTAGTGTGTCAAAAAGGACTAACGAAGTGGTCTACACTTCACTGCTACAGGTGGAGAGAGAAAAAAATAAATTGGAGAAACAAATAGAAAAGTTACAGGCAGACCTGGAAAACAAAAAATCAAGGAGGAAAGTAGCAGATAGCAAGTGCAATGATTTACAGAAAAGGATAAAAAATTTGGGCTCTATAATAGAAATTGCAGAGCGGGAGAAGATGGATGCAGAATTCAAGGACTTGATAGAAAATCTGGCTAAAAGCAGTATAAAATTTGATGAGGAAAGAACCAGTTTTTAAAAATTATACAAAAGTTATGAGTCTACTGCTGCCGAAATGAGAAAATTACAAGACCTATTGGATCATGGGAAGGAAAAAGAAAAACATTTGCAAGAGGAAGTAGAGGAAGAAAGAAAAAAATGTGCACAAATGAAAGAAGACCTGCACAATGCAAATGATAAAATAAAAACTTTGGAGGATAGATCGAAAGATAATATGAAAAATACAATGAAGTATATACAAGAGAATATTTGGTGGCATATAATGCAGAGGAGTGACAAGTTGTTTGAATGGTTTCAATTGAATGAAAGTCTGTGACTAATTTATATGAAAATCAAAGGGCACTATGAGAAGAGCACAAATGTTTATTCAAAAGAGGATATGGAAAAAAAGATTCTGAAGTAGTCTACAGTTCCAGTGACAGCTACTTGGCATCCAAGGGAATTAAGAGCCGCATTGATGCCACAATTAAGACATCATCTATCATTCAAAAATGCCAAAAGCTAAGGGAAACATCAGAAGTTATGGAAATTTGTGGAAAAAACATCTTAAAGCTGCAAGAAAAGAAAAATAATTTGATTAAACTTGGTTTGCCTAAGACCGTTGACCCATCAAATAAATTCATTGGAGAAGAAGATTACAAAAAAAACATGGAGATAAAAATGAAGTCTGATTTAGACTTGCTTCCAAAGGACACAACTCCCCAAAGCTTTCTAGAATTCATCCAACCATTTACAACTCTAAATTCGGTATTGGATGAAACAGTGATGTCAAGTAAATCTTCTAAATATGGAATGTTGACGAAGTTGGAGTTGACTTTCCATAGTTTATAGAATATTGACCTTCCATCAGACAAAGAATGGAGCACCCTACAAAAACTAGCACATAAATCTTAAGAATCATAGTATGTATTGCACAATTTTCTTCTTTTACTCTTAATTTCAAGGTTTTATGTTTTTTTCTGTTTGCTATTTTGCTAATCCAGCCTATGAATCTATGATGCACTCGCTATTGCTATTTTGCTAATCTAGCCTATGAATCTATGATGCACTCGCTATTGCTATTTTGCTAATCCAACCTATGAATCTATGATGCACTCGCTATTGCTATTTTGCTAATCCAGCCTATGAATCTATTTTATGAATAGGAAAAAACCAGCACTTGCTATTGCTATTTTGCTAATCCAGCCTATAAATCTATGATGCACAGTGCAAAACTTCAGCCAGTAAATTTGTATTCTCAAATTCTCCCATGTTTTAACATTTATGCATTTCTCTATTTATGATTAGTAGGTTTTAGGCACTTCTATTATCTATGTTTAATTTGTCATGGCGTGAATTAATATTTAATTTTGAACTCTATTTTTTGAACAGGAGACATCAAACATGGAGCAAATGTTAAATTGCTAATATGACCTGTGATGGCCATATAAATCTGTGTTGAGTTTGTGATTTTGATGTTCAGTCTTCACATGTTGCAAACTTGCAATTCGACCTGAAGCTGTTGTTGCTCCTTGTTTCTATAAAAGGGAATTCATGGTCATTTGCAAAGGGTTCTGAAACTTTGTATTCACTTTTGCATGGACATTGGAGAATCACACAGGAGCTATTGTTACTCTCTTGTTTCTATAAAAGGGAATTCAGGGTCATTTGCAAAGGGTTCTGAAACTGTGTATTCACTTTTGCAATTTGCATGGAGAATCACACATATTGGTGTATTACTATTGAATGAATTGTATCATATGGCTATATTTTGAAATAATTAATGAAAATCTAAGTTCTCGACATGTGTATTACTATTGGATGAATTGTATCATATGGTTCTGAAATGTATCACACAGATTTGAGACTCAAACATGTATAAATAAACAATAAACATCTCTGTATCAGTAAACACATTATGGTTTTTTTTTATTATGGTATTTTAAATCTGGAAATAGAAAGTTGAAAAATACAATTACAAATCAATATTAAATTCTAATTGCAAAAAGTAATATGCTTTTGTAATATGAATGATGAGATACAGTAATAAGATTAATAAATACCACTCTCTTACAGTTGCCATTCATCCTCATCAAATTCAGAGCTTTCTTGATTCTTGTCTGTGGTTTGAGTTTCTTCACTCTGAGTCTGCATACCTTCGCTGAACTGCATCTCAATGCTACCAGTAGGTCCAGTACATGGGGCAATAGTCCCACTGGCACTTTGGTTTGAAGTGTTTCCCAAACCTCTTCTTTCACATTTGGACCTCCAGATTTGCAGTGCCCTATTGTAAGGAAAAGTGTGGACATCATACCTAGATGTATAGAGCCTCAAGCAATTTTCCAAATTTTTGTCTAGTTTGTTTCTTAGCTTTGATTTTAGGAACCCCAAAGCACTGAAAACTCTCTCATCTTCCACCAAACCCAATATCATGGTAAGACATAAATCAACAAGCTTCACATATTCTGGCATTGAATCACGCAACATTTTGTTCTCAGCTATAGTTTTCCAAAGCCTTGTTACTGATCCCTCTTCGCGGGGGTTCTCCATTTTGGCATATTGTTCTCTCATAGTGTATGCAAAATGAGATGATTTCTCTCGAAGATGAGTTTCGTCTAATATTCCATTTATAGTTACTCCATTCAATTATCTGGATGTGCAAAATTGTTTTATCAAAATCAGTAGCTTACTTCAAAAATCAGATGAAATGTTGAGGCTCCAATAATGAGGAAACACAATAGACATGGCTTCGAGAAGGTTGTCAGGAGGGAATCTGCTTCTAATTTGTGAGGAAAGATCATACGCAATTTTCTTCACAGAAGTAGTTACAGTCTCAACAATCTTGTCGAAATCTTTCCTTGTAACTCTTGATAGTTGCTTCTTGGGGCGCTTTCCTGGTTCCTTGGGGTCGACCGTGGCATAGAAGTGCATTGGTATCTCAACTCCCCATACATTGGCACATACCTCCCCGTCTACACCGATTTGTAAAAAATTATCAGGATTGTTCAAATCTGTGAGTGTCCGCCACTTAACAAATTTTTCATCAGATAGTGTTGGTTGATTTCGATAGAGATTGTCGAGGGTCATGCATGTCATCTTATGTAGCGTAGCATATTCTGCAATATACAGAGCTCTTTTTTGGGCATCCTTCATAATATTCCTCATTTCCTCTAGCATGGGTAGAAGAGCTGCTAAAGTTAAGAGTGTCTCTAAATTACTTAACCTACGAAGAAGTTCAGGAAATTTCAGTTGATTTGATTCGTCGCGAGTTGTGTGAAATAGTCCAATCAAGGATGGATATTCTAAAAAAAATCGATGCGCTAGACCATCCAAAGAGATCCATCTGGTATCATTATCCTTGAGAAGGTTGTTCCCATCAGTTATTCCATCAGCAAAGTGTTGAAATTCCATAAATCGCTTGGGACTTCGACATAAGTGTGAGTCGAGCTCTCTGATTAAAATTTCAATTTTTTTAACCGAAGCAAACTTGCTCACAATTCCAAAAGCTAGATTGATTCTATGAGCCATGCAGTGAATTGCAGTAATGTACGGTGCAAATGAAGTTTCAATATTTGTACAAAGACCGTTCCTGTGACCTTGCATTATTGAAGCTCCATCTACTCCATCACAAACCAAATTTTTGGCTACCGTCATGTCATCCATACCTCCATATTCAATTAAACTTCTCTTTACTAGTAGAAATAAATTTTTCGCTATCGCACTCTCCTTCATTTTAGCAACAAATAGTAGATGAGGTTAGCGGGTATGATTCTCTGCAGTATAAACATGCATGCATACCCATGAAGTATTGTCTACTGCCGTAGCTTCGTCTAAAGAAATTGCAATAAAGTTTGAATCTCTTATTTTTTCCTTTACATCTTCTTTTTCAACCTCAGCAAGACAACTTGCCCATTCCCATCCACTGTTTACTGACCAGTGTCTATTAGGATAGTTAGGAACTTTCAAAAAGTGTAATAAACCACTAATTGATGGGAAATATGTCATAGCACGCCCTCTGCTCAAAATATAAAAAACAACGCTTAACTGAACAACTTTTCACAGTTGTTCTATTTGCATTGCTTTTCCAAAAATAGCTTCAATAGAACCTTTAACTTCAGCAGGCTTCATTTGTACTTTCTCATTAGAATAATACTCTTCGGCATTCCTCACATGCTTACATTCCTCCTTTGTTTTCCATCTTATCACTGATTTTTCAACCCCGTCTATCATTTGTTTTTCATAAACTTTACCCATATGCTTTTCTATGGTGTCAAATTTTAGCTGCAACCTAATTTCTGTGTTATGTTTCCAAGTGCAAATCTTACACCTGCATTCTATTGGAGGCTCGCCTTCAATTGGATTCTCCACTGGTTCAATGAATGGATACTTTGATGCCCAATTAATTTGAAAATTCCTCACTGACATATCCCACTCCGGATCCTTTTTTGATTGTGGTTCACTCTTTTTTGACATGGTTTTTCTTTTCCCCTTCCGTGCATTATCATCAATGGCATTATCACCCAAGTCGATTATATCATTCCGGCTAACTTGGGTATCTACCAGATAATCTTCTTCAAGATCATCTTGATCTGAGATATCAGGTTCGCAACCGTCTTCAACATGCGGTGTAGGTGGCAAATTTTGTACTTGTACTTATGATGATGTACCTTCCTAATTTTCACCACAATCTTTTCCAATGCCAAAGTACAAAGACAACGTTCTGCTTTTTGTTGGCCTCTCCTGGCCTTCCCCACATTCAGGTTTCCTACCCCTCTTCCTGTTTGACATCTCCAATGAAACAAAGGCTGCCAAAAAAATATCAATTTATTGAAGAAGCAATAATAGACTATAATGTATAATATACCACTTCAAAAATAAGATCGCTCACATTTAGGCTTTAGGTCACTAGTAGTCACCAATGCAGTCAACAACAATGATTTTCCTTGGTTTGAAACTTCGCTATTGATAAGAATTCAGAACCTAGAACCCACCAGATTGTGTTGAGATAGATCTGATCTTTGCATGTATTTATACCAATCCTTATATGGCGAATTCCGCGAGAATTTTATATGGTATACAAATATTTGGCGAATCCCGTGTAACTATAACATGACATGTAATTTTCAAGGCCATTATAGGTCGTCCAAATACGACTTATGTAATTTTTGAGGTGATTATAGGTCGTCCAAATAATTGGCAAATACAATATAGTTGGCGAAAGTTGGGGTGAATGGAGACACGTGTCGGCAAGATGTTGGGCGAATTGGGTCCCCCTAGCTAACAAATATTCACATGCCTATAGGCGAATTAAGGTCATCTATTAAGGCAACCTCGGAGAGTGTAGGCGAAAAATTAAATTTACCGTGTGTCCACCATATATTGTATTGGCGAAATCATCGCATAGAAACATTTAATTGCATAAAACATATGGCGATCGAGCCGTGACTTTGACAGAAATTGATAATGTTCTGGTGACATGGCCGCCCCCAGTCAGTACAAAATATTCGCCATTTCCCAAGTCGCCGACATGAAAAATTCGCCATTGGCGATATTCTCCACTAAAATAATCTCTGTAATTGATAAGTAGGAGGTATTTCCCAGGAAGTCCCAATGTTTCATCCCTGTGAGCATCACCTAGATACAATGAGTACTAATTGGACCATTCATTCTCATGAGAGATGGGTTCTTGTGAACCACTAATCATGAAACTTGGGTCAATGAGTTTGACTCAAAAACTACACAGTTGAACCCTGATAGCAATATCATAGTTTGACTTGTTGTGGAAAATACCTTCTACTTATCAATAATTATGGAGTTATATTATGATATGAAAAAGAGAATAATCGGGTTGGAAGAAAGAGTGAGACAAAGGTAGAGACAAAAGCAAACCAAAGACCAACAAAAGGAACAACAACAACTAGAGGCTTGAATTGGAGCAACTATGGTGCATGTTGGAAGATTATGAGGCATGCAATAATATGAAGTTAAAGAGAAATAAACCTACATCAAGGACACTAAAGATTTGTGTGAAGTTGAAAAAGAATGGTGAAAATCATTACCCACTTTGTGGGAAAGAGCCATTCTCAAAGAGGAAAGCCATTGAGTCAAGGATTAGACAAGGAGTAGAATTGCTAAAGCAAGGAAAGATAGAATCCCTTGAAGAGTTGGAAAAAAGATTAGTAGATAAAAACCCTTGAATGAGATAGTCCAAGAGTCGCAAAAAGCATAAATATTTGAATGAGATGAAGATGAAGAGATCATAGTTGAGTTTGATTGAGTTGTGTTACCCTGAAGAAGGGGAAGGCATTGAATATTACACATAGAAAGAGAAGAGTTGAAAGACTGTAATGAGAAGGAATTCAACCTATCATAAGAGGAGGCCCAAATTGTTGTAGTAGTGGAAGCAGTCCACGTTGAAGAGGAAGTTACAAAAGAGATGGAGATCTTTTGGAGTCTCATATGTGATAAAAAACACAACTTGCCAAAAGCAGCTAGAAGAATGTCTAGAGGATTCCATTAGTAAGGAAAATGGAGTAAAAGATCATCACTTTCATGAGGAAGGAATAACGATGATTGAGGCAAAGAGTAAAGATATGTGCAATTATTGTATAAAGGACAACGTCCAAAAGGATTTGTCTTGTGAGCAACATCACACTGAGCTAAAAAATAAGGCCACCTCACAAAATATGAAATGGAAAGCATGCCTAAATGGTAGAACACAAAAGAGGAGAAAGCACCTAAGGGAGATTTTTATTCCTTTAACTTTACTTTTTTTTAAAATTATTTATGTGCAGGTAATACCAATGCTGTAAAGAGAAATGATGATTTTTGGTGGAGGAGAACTCCCAAGCCTTCAAGGAGATGTGAAAAGATAAATTGACAAACGAGGCTCATATCTCCATCCCAACAAGTGGTTGGAAGTGAAAGAAGAAAAATGTGATGATTTAAAGAGATATCTAATCTGGTGGAAAGGAACGCCATGGCTTTGTTTTTTCGAGTTAGAAGGATGGTTCTATCATTTGTTCCAAACTCTTTTACGGATGTTTGATGCAGTTGCATCTTGAAAGAAAAGGCAATCCTGCACTACCAAAAAATGTAATAATTAGGTTGTTGAGATTTTTAGTGTTTTAATTGTTGTGGTGTATTCATGTAAATGGGCTTTGAACCAAGAGGTTCAAAATTTTAAAAGAAGGGGATAATGATGCAAACTATCTCTTAACAGTTGTTGCTGAGTGGTTTATGTAGGAGTCAAATAAGGAGCTGATTCTTATTCTTTTAAACTACTATTTCCTAGACTTTGTAGTTTGTGTAGGAGTTTTAAATTAGAAGTTGATTCTCCTGTTTGGAACTGTTATTTCTTAGACCTTGTAATCTTCGTAGGAGATGAATTAGGTTTCTAATTTTTTTTAAGTAGAAAGAAATTTAGGGGTTGACATTTCTGTTAAGGAGGTATTCTTAGACTTGGTTGTATATAAAAGAAGATGACAATTATTGTAGGATTTAATTTTGGAGATGTAATTTTTAGTTGGCAAAATAATGAATTCAGAATGGATGTTTCCAGCAGTAAGAAGCCCCATTTGTTTTTTGTTCTCTATTTTATTGTATTAATTGCCTTTGTATTTAAGAGGATGTGAATATTAATATTGTAGGGTCTAAGAATTGTTTGCATCATTGGTGTGTATTGAAGTTTTCCTAAATCCTTCAATACTAAATGGTCTATTGTTAAACACATTAACAAATATGATATGTTAAGTAAAATGATAATTGGTTATGTTCTAGTTTGACCTCAATTGGGATATTAATAGATGGGGGTTTTTTATGGGTTGTTTGCCATAGACATGATTGATAGTTTTTTGCATTGTGAAAGTGACATTTCCTATTGACTATGCCTTAACTCATATTCAATAGTATAATGATTAAAACATGTCAAGTCTATTTATTGTATTCATTGTATATTGAACAAGTCATCTAATGTATAAAACAAAATAATCCATAACTGTGAGTTTAGTTGTGGAGATGCAAAGAACTATAATATTGGATATAATTTATTTTTAATTTTTAATGACCATGATTTATTATTGGTTTATTAGTTCAAGGTTAAACTTATAGTTTGGTGGGGGTTTTGGGGTAGTACCCCTAATGGGGTTGAGGGGTAGCACCCCTAGTGAGTTCTAAGGGCACACAAAGCCCAATGAAGCCGTCTAAAACAACACAAACCTTCATGGCACTCACCATTTTCATAATTTTTTGTACACCCTACATGAGCATGCCATAAACCAAACAAGCATTGAAAGGTTGTAATTTTTTTATTTAAGAAGTAACCAAAATGTACTTGGGTACATTAGGGCAAGCCTAGCCACCCCTAGGATAGACAAGGTATGCTTGGACATCTTTTAGCACACCCTTAAAATTTGTGACATCCTAGGGGACATTTCTAAAATTTTGAGTAAAAGGATGTTAGGATGGTGATGTTTCCTCCTTGCAATTGCATCATCAAAATGTTCCTATAAAGGATGTAGTCATTTTGTATAGGGGATGCATCCCTAGTAAGCATAACTAGATATAATGGACTAATGAAAGATTGCATTTAAGAGTTCTATGGTAATGTTCTTCTCTATATAGATTGCCCATGTATCTCTTGGCATTCAAGGATTTACTTCTTTTTTTTTTAATCACAACCAATCCATTGAATGAGAAATCTATGGGTTTTACGACTACCATAGAAAAGATACTTGCATAGTGATGTTAACTTTCACATAATGGACGCACAAAAGGTAGTTGCATAATGTTGTTGTTAAATGACAAAATCGATAATGTCAATGACTTTTTAATATAATGTTTAATAATAAGTGATCACCGTCTTCAATAATATTAGATAAGAGTGGTTAGTTTGGCTTTGATACTGTGAAGTAAAACTAAAATAAGAGAAAATTAAAGAAATAAAAAATATAGTTGTATTTTAGAGTGAAAGACAAAGGGATGATAATTAGCTAAATTTGGTTTTTTAAATCCAAATTTAAGCAAGTTGATCTTATAGACGTGGACACAACCTGATGATCACAAACATGACTTAAGATAAAATAGACAACAAATATCATAAAATATATAAATATGTTAAGAATGTGAATGATTAAATAGATAAATTGTTAAAATATACCATTACAAATCATCAGAATGTATTTTCACTCTTACAATTCTATTAAAATAAATAAATTCTAAAAAATCATTGAACTCATAAAAACAAAGATTATATATCAACACAACCATTATTTTATAATTTTTCAAATTCACTAAGTGAAGATGAAGAAATACAACCAATAGTCACCCATCCTAACTTCATGCACCCTAAGCTCCTAAATGGTCCATCGGATTTTGATGATTTTTTTTGTTTTCTTCGTGTGCGACTAAAGAGCTTATAGCTATTGTTTTGGCTCTAGGAAGTTACGTTGAACTTGACAGGATTTTTAATGTACCCAAAGGTCAAAAAGTGGTCATTTTGAGGTGACGTTTGATTTCACTTTGACTATCAGAGAATTTGCACAATTGATCGAGTGCACAGTCCTCTAATAAATGTTTTGACCAATACCTCTACACAAATACCCCAATAATCATGTATTATGAATACCAATAAAATTGCACGACTTTTTTACTTAAATATATTTTTTAATTATGAAATACAAATAGATCAATACATATGAAATTTTTTTATAAACTTTTAATAAAAATATATTTGAAAATGATTATTGAAACATGAGGAGAACTCATCGTTTCCCTTATATAGCCAACAACTTGTTCAAATACTTTGACCCCACCCAGCCAAGTAAACACAGTGAATAAAACAAAGGCGGCCCACTCTTGTAGGCAGTTTCCAAAAGACTTGCACAGAATTATGACATGGCCATCCATCCAATAATGACGAATCGATTGTCATATTCACTACAAAATTTGGACAATCTGTCGCCTTCCGCCAGATTTTCTGAAAATTCAAATCATAACATCACTGCGACCGCCAACTGTCAACTGTGATGGTGGGTTAAACAGCACATTCTTCTCATGGGTAAAAGAGTTGTAAACTTTATTTACTCGTGGTAATGAGGTAATGAGCTAACATTTGTGTGTTTTAATTACATAAAAGCGTAGGCCTGAGATTACTATTTTAAAGTTTTGTTATGATTGTATGTTCCATTCGAACTCTCTAGTTTCATGTACTGCTAGTTAACGTCTATGAAAATAGATGCAAATAGGCAAGTCAAACTTAATACAAGAGTGTTATTTGTTAAAAAGTAATTGTATTTTCATTATGCATCATTTTTGTGGATACTTTTTTTTTGGAAAACAAGGATAACATGGAAAAGATTAATGGACAAAAAACATATAGGTATCTATTATAAGAAATCAAATATACCAAAAAGAAAATGAAATTTTTTATATCCTATTGAGAACATTTAGAATGATATGTACGGTCTTGGTTGCTTGTGCCCTACTGCGGGACCTTCATCCTTGGATAGGGAGACAATCAATGGCCTCCCACCACAATGATCCCCCATTGTAAAAGGCTCAGTGGACACAAAACTAGAAGGAAATTGGCAAGGGGAACATTGCCTAGCCAAGACATAGATGCATTCACATATTTTGCACCATATTTAATTTGAACATATTTTTTTACAAAATGTATCATGAAAAAAATTGTATATTAGGTATATTCCCCTCCCCACTTGTTTTGGGTTCGCTTTGATAATTTGTCCTTTTTACAATGACTAGTAAGTGGCATATTCTAGCATGAAAATTGGCAAACAACCTAAAAATTATTTGATTCAATTTGCACATATTTTCAAGGATTAGCCCTAATTATTAGATTATAAATTCATTGACCTAGATCACTTTCACTGTATAGCAAAAATAAATAATTTAGGTTAGATTAGAATGACCCTTGAAATTTTAAAATTGGACTTTTTGTAATGCCCCGCCAGAAACCCTAAACGAAAAACATCACAATCTATGCAACTAAGGGTGAAACAATTTTTTTCTTTAAAAAGAACAAGTGCGTAATTATAACCATTGCATGCCTAATAACACAGCGGAAGTCTAACTCAAGATTCCCTAAGGGTCACCAATGAAGATTACTTCGTAAAATATAGCAACACCATGGAAAAACCTATTGTTCAACTTTATAGGAAAATTAAATGTTTAAGATAAAAATTCCACAATGAAAGAATTCAAAGTACTCCAAAGCAATCATTTAATATATACAAAAGAATTAAGTAACTGAAATAACATGCATTCCAATAATTTCTTTTTTTACAATATCCATAAAGACATGTTTACAAAAATACCATAAATTACAACGTTACAAAGAAATCAAGGTTACATAAAGGTTTGATACAATGACCTCAAGGTTTCAATTGAACAATGATCACGAACATGAGCTGGTACATGAACCATGAACCAAGAACACCAGCAAAACACTTCCTCACCTGAAGATACATTCCAGAACATCCGATGGGAAGTGGCACTACCACCCGACCATGTGATCCCGAAATGGAACCACCCCACCGTGCTAGGAGATAGTAGAAAACCCTCAAGCAAGCAAAATAAGACAAGTACAAAAGAAATATATGACTCCGCTAACATTCATGTGACTCAACTCACAAAACACTAGTGACTCTAAGGAGAGAGTGTCATCACATAGCTTAAGATGGAAACCATGGCACAGCCTCCTAGGTCCCGGCTCTCTGTCCTGGTAACCTCTCCCGACTTCCAGCTCCAATTAAGTCTCATGCGGACCCTACCAATCCTTTCATGAAGACAAGGTGGTAAGTTTGCCATTCCAGGCCTTCTCGTAACATTATGAGCCTTGTACAAGCACTACACCTATGAACGATGCACATTATCTTAATTAATGTTTATCTCACCCATCCCAAATCAATCATTAGGTTATCACTTTTTATCCGACTTTCGACGGGTTATCCTGTCATCCACTTTGGGCACGACCCCCACTCGAAAACCACTCTCTCTCATAGGACACTACAGGAAAAGTCTCTCTCTACGAGAACTCTATGGCGAAATAGACAACCATACCTAATCCTGACAAACCACAGGTGAAGGATACACGATTTACTAACCAAAGGTTGACCATTTGGACAAAACACACAATGGCTCACATCCATAAAGTTATACCTCGACACCTGACCAAGGAAACATAATAACATAGGACACAACGATAATGCAACAAGAATTGGAATTTAAACTTGACAGAAAACACCATTTACACATGATCCTAACAAAGGCAATCTCTCCTTAAAACAGTCAAATGCATAAACAACTTGCAAATAGAGACTTCCAGAAAATAAGAATTACAACTATATTAATACACTATTTAATAAGTCATAAACCTAATGTTTCAACAGTAAGCCATCACTCCCCAAATTCTCCTAGAGAAGCGACTAATAAGTCGTAATACCTAGGTTCTGAACGCAAGCATAAATTTCTTTCATATAATAAAAAATGTGCAATATGTTCTTAAACTGCAATATTCTACTCATTTAAACAAAATGCCACTACTATAGCTAATAACTTAATTACATCTAAACTATCCCAAACGAATAATGATACCTTTCCATAACCATAATATAAGCAAGATCATAATCATAACTTATAACAAAAACTTACGTAAATAATAAGCCAAAACTAAAGAAATTTCTGACCTCTTGTAATCTTGACCGATTCCAGGACCTCGACGCCCTTCTGTCAAATAGTAACGCGCCTTGCTTGCGAACCTATCTCCAATTTACTCCCAACTCTATCTCAAATCTTTCTCTCTTTGATACTTCAAAAGTATCCTCTCTATCTCTCTATCCTATTCTATTTTTCTCCTTCCTTCTATTCTATTCTTCCTTCTATTCTATTCTTTCCTCTTGAGTCTACCGTCCTTCCTTCAATGCAAAAATGAATTCTATAATCCTTCGTTGCATCTCACCTCTCCTTCTCTTCCAACTCAATGGTCTATATATAGGGTTGTCATCTACCCTCTTTCCTACTTTCGGGCTATCTCTACTAGAGGTGGATTGATTCTAAGTGACACCACTCAAGATCTAATTGCATCATAACAGTCCTAATCGTATATGAACACCTATGTGTTCACCATGTAAAGTTATTCACTATCCATTTCATGACACCACACCACTAATGTGATTAAGTCCATATTTATAGATTATCCATGTGGCTTTTAACTCCAAGACTAAGTCGACTTTACTAAAAATAACTTCCTAAAAACATGCAAGGTTAACTTAAACTACTTCTTACTATGCATGTTGATAAATATGTTGGTGAGTATACGTGGGTTGGTAAACCACATTATTTTCCAAGTTACTCCCTACATTACTTCCTACCCCTACATTAACTCCTTCCACCACATACCTTAATGAGCAAGGTTGCATGTTAATCGGTGCCTCAACCGTATTTGCATGTTAACATGGGCTATGTAAAACAAAAAGGGAGGAGGGTGGTCGGTGGTAATACCGACCCCTCCCTTTTATTAAGGGGGTGGTCGATATTACTATTGGCCACCCTAGTTATTTGATTCAAAACTCTTTAAACTTAACCTGCCACCTTGCTATTATTATTATATAATATATTTTTTTAATTTATTTTAATTTCCATTTTTTTATTATATATTTTTAATATATAGTTAATGACCCTTTCACTAATATATATTTTTAAACATTAATCATTATTTAACAAATTAAATATATATGTAAATATATATTTCATTTTTTCATTAAAGTAATATTTATCCTTTTTTTTTTAAATATGTTTTTATATATCATAATTACATATTTATATATTTGTATATGATCGATTCATACAAGTATATGGTCAATATATATATATATATATATATATATGTATGTATGTATACGATCGATTTCACAGTTATTTAACTACCGAATATATTTAACTTACATCAATATAACAAAACAATTAATTAAAAATCAATCATTCTATATATATATATATATATATAGATGTGGTACGTTATATTATAAACTCTAATTTATTCAACTTCCAAATAATTCTATTAAGATAATCAACATAATTGAACATGACTCCTAATTACCTACACGTATATATATATATATATATATATATATATACATATATATATATATATGTATATATATATATATATGTATATATATATATATGTATATATATATATATGTATATATATATATGTTCGAGTCCGAATCTACATATAAAATACGTATAACTATAGTATAATTTGAAAACCAAACATCGAACATAGTTTCGATAATTCACCTACTTCTCCACGAAGGACGTTAAATCCTAGCGTCACTATTTAATTCACATTATCAACAATTTTTCACCCTTCATAGACAAATAAAACATAATATGCAGTAATTAAAACCATTAACACACAAACTGAGCAAACCTCAAGCAAATACTCATAAAAGATCAAACAACAAAATACGAAGGCCGAACAAACTAACGGGACGACTAACTAACGACACTCACCCGAGTGTACCTGAAAAACATAGGGTCAACTACTGTGTCCTCCACTTCCATCGGAAAATATAAGGCACGCTTAGACCTGTGAAGCCAGGTGGAGACGATACCCCGTACCTACCTGGTACTTGTACCTGCATCACCGAACCACACATGCATACATACCATATAGAAAACACAACAAACACACCGATGAAGGAGAATCACGACGTTCCCTGTCTCACCGAAGTGAGTGAAGGAAAATCATCTCCTTGCATCCAATACACTCGTAGACACACAACGTACATTTCATAGATAAAGTAAAGTGTCAGTACATAGCAATAATCAATACAATGCCATAAATCACAAGTACTGAACTACTGCAAATAAATTATGCATCTCATATCCAGATAAAATGTAAAATAGTGTCAAATAAGTCTGAATAACAAATCATGGTAATGTATCCACTGAAAGAAAACAATAATAATATATGAGTCTAATGAGTTCAAACGAGTAGGGGCACTACACTTTTAATGACTCTAACTAGCCATTTTGAGTTGATTGAAATATTAAAATTGTTAACTTATGTGCTCATGTGTTGTATTTACTTGAAACACCTAATAAAATGTGTGTACACACATACATGATTGCCTATGTGATTCACATTTATCTAGAAGGAATGATTTCTTTATTCTTTTTAGAAGGGAGGATATATGATTTCTCTCCAAGTTGGTTGTGGGAGGGGCATTGATTCCTATTCATAAGGGACATACATGAATCAACCTTCCAAAGAACTCATATATATTAGGGCCCTTATTCAATCACTTGATAGTGAACCCAAATAAAATTATTTCTTTTCAGCATTCTACCTATTGAAGTAGGACCTTCGATCAATAAGATAGGTGGAGAGGGAGAAACAAAATGATCATATATTTCTTCCAATTTCATTTGTTAAGATCTAAACTAGAGTGCTCACTCCTTTATATGATTTGAAGTGGAGGCATTTCATGTGACCTAACCTATGTTCAAGGTCATTGCAAAACTAATGAATATCCATCCTACACTATGATGGTAAGAGGGTTTATTAGTTTTGAATTTCTTCACTTTTTTTGTTTATATAATCTACATTATCCTATTTTAATAAAAATATATTACTTTTATGTTTATGAATTTTGAACTTTATCATCAAAACTATATCACTAATAAAGATAGACTATGTTTCTAATTTAATGCAATAATAAGGTAAACTTAATATGAATTGATATTTGTATTTCTTTTCTATACTACTATTCATTTACAAAAAGAGGAAATTAAAACACGAGGAGCAAAAACTACAATAACAAAATAACCCTATTCCAATAAAAGTTACCAAACTAATAGTGTTTTCTTCAATTCTATCCAACCAAAAGAAGCCATAGCAAGATAAAAATATATATATATATATGAAAGATGACAATAGAGATTTGCACACCCCAACCAAAAATCTACATTAATCCCCAACAACATGTGTAATTTCTACTATAATCATATTAAACAAATTCGAACGTACAAATGAATAGATTAGCCATGTCTTTTGAATCCAAGTACTTCACAACAAGTTCAAATTTGGACCTCACTACCGATTTAATATTTTTAACCTTCTTAAGTCTAATAACATTACACATTCATGTTTTCATTAAGTGCATCCATTTCATTCTAATTTATCTTCTTATGTTCTAGATCCAAAAGTGGGCCCTCTTGATCTCCTTCCTATAAATATTAGTAAGTCCTTTAGTAAGATCAAGGATTTCTCCTTAAGAATCTCTAAAATTATAGTGACCTAAAACAAAAAAATGTTATTAAAGATGATTACACATTAAAACTTAGTAAGGAATCTCCTTTTTCCTTGAAAATTTTTGTTGTTCCACTTTTTTCTAAGTAAACCACAAAATCTCATACTAGTAAGCACATCCAAAATTTCTTTCACAAAACCAAATAAAATTTCAAACTAGTTAAAACAATCTTTAGTATCCCATCCTAGCCCATTATCAAGCAAAGAGGACTAGCATAGAAAAGAAAATTGACAATAAAAAAAAGATAGATGTTCTATACTTTTAACTTGATTACATGCAGATTTGAAGAATAATTAATCAAAATTTATACATGTTATCATATTTTTCTTTTTTTTGATTCATACTTCATTTAAATGAATTCCTTTTATATTCTAAAATACCTAAACTATTTATTTTGTGCATTTCTATTTAATTTATATTTAGAAGAACATGATAAAGTCTATTTACAATTATAAGATTTCTTAAAAAATTAAAATACTTCTAATTATTTTGATAATATCAAGATCAAAGAAGCGGAATTGTCAACTTGAATTTTATGCAATTAAAAAATTTAAATGATTTTTAAACATTTATTTTTCATATTAAGATGAACTCCAAAGTTCAATCTCCCAAACCTCTATCTTCATTTTGGGTGTGGTTCAAGTTAAGAGGTTATCAATAATTATGTGGGCTGATTTATTTAGATGGACCTAATCACTTTTCATTTCTCTCATACTATCTATGTGTTTTTTTTTTATCGGTAACAGGTTTTTATTAATTTCAGCTGCTCTACAGCGTTCCACTTAACTTAAGACTATATGGGGTCTCGCCCCTACAATAATCACTTTTTTAGACTGGAGCTATGAACCAGTGGGGTCACAAAGGGGGACCCCATCCCCGTGGTGAACATGTTGAGGCATTAATGCATCCAATGTTTGTCTCATACAGCTTATCAATCCTTCACATCCATAATACTCCTTATATCTCCCTACTCCTTATCTCTCTAGAATACTTCTTATATCTCCCTTCTCCTTATCTCTCCATTCACCTTATATCTCCCGCTCCTTATCTCTCCACACTCCACCTTATCACTCCAAATAAACTTCTTATCCCTCCACTTGAGCACCTTATCGCTCCAACTAGCAGCGGGTTTGAACAGGTTGTGGCAGGGGCATCCACACAACTGCACCAAGGAAGAAACACACCGGACAACCGCCATCCAACAGTCACAGGTCTGGTCAGCTTGGAAGACATCACCGAAGTCACCAGCAAACAAATAGGGGCATAAATGCCATCAACAAGAAGCACCAATCACAGGGGGGAAGCAGTACGACGGTCCAAGCACACACCAAGGCACGAACAGGGGGACACCAGTGCGGGGGACATCTATCGAGCAGAGATTCGAACCAATGACCCACTATCAACAGTGGGATGCAACTTGACGTTGCACTGCAGGGTTAACCCATACTATCTATGTGTTTTATTTTAGTGGACTTGGACTTTTCGAAATCCCTTCTCTTGAATATTATTCTATAGATGGTGAATTAGTTTTCAAGCCAAAATCTTGATTATAAAGGCATCCCCCTCTTTGATACTAGAAGTGTTTTTCTATAGGAAATATAAAATACATATATGAATATCATCCAAGGAATAATATATAAGAGGATCCATGTAATACAAACCATTTTAAGGAAGAAGGATGGGTCAAAAGATAAATTGTAATGTATACCTTGGAAACTGAATCCAAAAGTATAAGAATATGAGGATCAAATCCTACGTAATTTGAAATGATAATATCGAATTTGAAAATATGAATTAGAAGCACTAAAATTGGGATGAGTTTTTATAGGATCAATCAAGGTCACTAAACATTTGAAAGGAAAAGAACAAAACCTTAGGGATAGTCTAAGTGAATACAATGAAATACCCAATTGCACATTAAGAACCACATCATAACAATTGAGTGGAAGGACATACCCATCATATCTCTAGTTTTGATTTCTCACTAAAATATAAATATTTCCACATTTCTGGTTGGAAGTGAATCTCATGCAAGGCCTAAATAGGGTGGGTAGAATGGGTAAATGTTATGCTAATGAAAATAAGTACTAATCCTAAATAAAAGATATACAAATGAATCATATGGGCAAGAACTTAGACTAGTTCAAATCTTAAAATAATAGATAATCAAACATAAACATAGATCTAGATAACCCTAAAGCCCTAGATGAAAACTAGGTTATGAAGGATCAACCAGGTTCACAAAAATAAAAAGGAAAAAACACTCCCTTAAGGTTTGTCTAGGCTAATAAAATATATAGAAGAAACCTTTTAAAAGTTTCAATCCAAACTACTTTATATATACTCATTAGCCTACACCTTACCTATTTTTTAGTACACTAAGTAATAGCTTACCTATTCCTGCATATGTATTATAATTTTTAAAGTAGTTAGTTCAAACATATTAGAGCTAGTTATCAGAATATAACCAAATAGGGTTTTGTGTTTTGGGCCTCCTCCAAGTAAAGGATGCCTCCAAAAGTACACATATTTCTTTGAGTGGCTAACATAGGCTTGATATTCTTTAGTAACATGAAAAATAATAACTTGCTTTGCATTGACCATGTGGCTCCATAAGTTCACTTAAAAGTGTGGTGGCTTATTTATATGGTATATATTCTCCCCCAAGTTTTTGAGATGAGGGCAATAGGGAACAAAGTGACACATCCACATTATGTATTTTTAAAGGTAATTTTTTAGGAGATGGTAGGACATGCCTATTAAAAAATAAGAAAAATCTAAAACTTAAGGAAATTTCTAAAAATCATATGATAGCATTGATTAGGCATTCATCATAGACATTATAGAAATTTTGTAAGCATCAGTTATTGAATGACAATTATAAGTAATTGCACGTTTTGTTATCAAACCCATTAACAAAGAGGAACCATTTTAAGTAAAAAAGTAATTAGTTATACTCTAGTTTAACCTTAGTTTTAGGATACTAATATACAAGGTTTTTCTATGAGTTATTTGTGCATGGAATGTTTGATACATTTTCACATTATGGAAGTGAAATTTGTTGCTGGATATGACTAAACTCATATTTAGTAGTATAATGCTTGTGGTAATTATTGTATATTGACCAAGTTGTCTAATATGAAATAAAATAATCCCTGACTATGAATTTGATTGAAGACTCAAAGATCTACAACATTGCATATGTATTTGGTAAATTCCATAATCACAATTAATCATTGGTTTATTACTTAGGTTATAATTATAATTTGATGGGGGTTTGTGGGCAACACTCCCAATGGGGTATGGGGGTAGAACCCTTAGTGGGACCCAAGGTCACACCAAGCCTAAGTGAAGCCCTTCAAAAGCACACAAACTTACATGACACACACCATTTTCATAATTTTTTATACACCTTAGATGGGCATGTTGTAAACCAAACATGCATCGAAAGGTTGTAAGATTTTAAAAAAAGAGGTAAATAGAATGTGCTTAGGTACAATAAGAGACAACTAACCATCCTTGGGATGGATGGGGATGCCTAGATGTCCCCAATTGTACCCTACATTTTTTTTTGACATCTTGAGGATATTTCCAAAATTTTGAGTAAAAAAGGACAGATGGTGGGTATGTTTCCTACTTGTCTTCATGTCGCCAAAAATTCCTTGTAGTGGATGAGGTCATTTTGGATAGGGAATGTGTCCCCAAGGAGCATATCCATGTATAAAATTTAGTTTAATTTAGTTTATAGAAAAGAATATATAGATTGTCAAGACCTCTCGAAATTGAAGATTTAGTTTAATTTTTAAATAAAATTACAATCAATCCCTTGAGTGACAAATCTATAGGTTTTCATCACCACCATAGGAAACATAGTTGCATAGTGATGTTAACTTTCACACAATGGGCACACAAAAGACAATTGCACAATATTATAGTTAAATGTCAAAATTAATGGAAGAGGACAATGCATATTTAACATAATGCTTAGTTTTAAGTGACCCCCATGTTAAAGTATGTCATACATCATAAGAGCGATTTGTTTGGCATTGACACGAACTAAAACTAAAATATGATGAAAATGGATAAAAATAAAATAGACTTTTACTTTAGAGGGAAAGACAAAGAGGGGTAGTTAGTCAGATTTGAATTTTTAATCTAAATTTAAGTAGGTTGAATTTGAAATCATGTGGACAACCCCATAATTACAAACTTGACCTGAGATTAGATAGATGAAGTAGATTGTGAAGGCAAAAATAGTTTAAGAAGAAGAAGAAGAAGAAGAAACTCCACTTCATATGCGTTTCCAGAACTGAAGTTCCTCAAAATGCCATATGCGTTTCCAGAACTGAACTTCCTCAAAATGCTGCAAGGTCCAAACTTTTTTATTTGCAATTTGTTATAAGTTCCACCTGGGAATCTCTTTTTTCTCAAATATACCATCACTTCATCACCAACTTCAAATTCCTTATGTCTCCTCTTCTCATTTGCCTTCTCCTTATATTTGTTGTTCATGTCTTCCAAATGCTGCTTAACCTAAATATGCAAGGCTAGCATGTGATCTGCAAAGTCTTCTACTTCTGAACTTCTCCGGTTTTCACTGCTAATATCTCATAATTCTGATATACCTCTAGGATACACTCTGGTAACAATCTCAAAAGGTGTTCTTCTGATACTCCTATTTACTGAATTGTTGTAGGCAAACTTTGCTTGTGCAAGGATCAAATCCCAACTTCCAGTTTTATATCCAACTAGACATCTCATCAAATTTCCCAAGCTCTGATTAACTACTTCTATCTGTCCATTAGTCTGTGGATGAAAAGTAAAATTGAACTTCAAATCTGTCTTCATCTTCTTCCAAAGTATTCTCCAAAAATAGCCAACAAACTTAGTGTCTTTGTCTGAAACTATGCTCTTAGGTAATCCTTGCAATCTCACTACTTCCTTGAAAAATAGGTCTGCTACATGTAATGCATATGATGTCTTCTTACAAGGTATGAAATGATCCAACTTCGAGAATCTATCCACTACCACAAATATAGAATCATTCCCTCTCAGTGTTTTAGGTAATCCAAATATGAAAACCATGCTTATATCCTCCCAAGGTCTTATTGGTATTGTCAAAGGTTTATACAATCCCAAATTCTAAGTACTTCCCTTTGCAACTTGACAAACTCTACAACTTTGCACATATCAGTTAACATCCTTATGAATTTGGGGCCAAAAGTACTTCTCACTCACCAATGCTACTATTTTGTCAATACCAAAATGTCCAGCTAATCCTCCACTGTGTTTATCCTTTATCAGATTCTCCCTCATAGAACTCTTAGGTATGCACAACTGAACTCCTCTGATAATATCCCATCCTAAATGAAGTAATCCAACCACTTGCTCCTATCTACCATAATTGGTTCTATACATGTTTTCCAAGGTTCTACAAAATTCAGGTCATCATCATACAAGGTCTTCAATTCTTCAAATCCTAATACTATCACACTCATCTCTGTCAGCAAATTCCTTCTCCTACTCAATGCATCAACAACTTTGTTATATTTTCCACTTCTGTGCTTCAACACAAAGGTATAACTCTGTAAAAACTCTACCCATCTCATATGTCTCTGATTCAACTTACTCTAACTGTTCAAATACTGCAAAGCTTTGTGATCTGTATACAACACAAACTCCTTAGGCAACAAGTAATGTCTCCACTTCTTCAAGACTTGAACTATGGCATAAAACTCTTGATCATACACTGAATATCTCCTCTGAGCATCATTCAATTTCTCACTGAAATAAGCTATTGCTCTCCCTTCCTAACTCAAGATTGCTCCTATTGTTGTTCCACTTGCATCACAATCCATTTGAAATACATTATTGAAATCCGATAAAGCTAACACAGGCTTTTTAGGTACTTTCATCTTCAATAGTTCAAAATTTTTGCTTGATCCGATGGTCCACTTGAATTCCTTCTGATCTCCCCTCATGGTCTCAATCACAGGGTTACAAACTGAATTGAAATTTTTGATGAACTTCTGGTAAAAACTATCCAATCCATGAAATGATCTTTACCTCTCTAATGTTTTCCGGTGTAGGCCACTCAATAATTGCTTTTACTTTCTGAGGGTCCATTTTTGAAACCATCCTCAGATATCACAAATCCCAAATAGACTAACTCATCATTCATGAAGGTACACTTCTTAATGATTGGAAGATACAGAGGTTCACATTTCACCATGCGAGAGAACGCACGACTATCCAAACAGTTCGCTGACAAAAAAGGCGTGTTGGAGATTTCATTTTTGGGGTTTAGCAAATGTGCAGGAGGTTGTAGGTAACTAATCATGGTGGCTAGGTGGCACTTGAAAGAAATCCACATCCCTTGTCTCTGTGCTATCATGATCAAGAATAGATTGAAGCAATACTTGTGGAGAGGATCATTTTGTCTCTGCCCATTTTTCCTCATCAACGTTTTTGATCCAATTTGGGGAGAATCTTGAGGTAAGTCCCTTTCCATTTTACTTCTGTTGTTTCATTTCAGATTGATTATACTGGAAAACTAACCAATGCAGACATTTTTGGTTTTGGTTTTATTCTACTATTATTAGATCAACTCTCATGGTTATATTGGTGATTGTTTGCGTGCATGGGGCTTTCAAAGTTCCTGAAGATTTATTTCTGGATGAGCATGAGCCCGCCCTTAGCTTCCTTTCTTTCCTTGGTAGTGGGGCCCCTCAGCCAGCCATTGTCAGCCATGTCGGAGATAGTCTTCAGGTGTGAGGAATTTATGCTTAGGGCACTCCATAGTATTTCTTAATTGAATTTTTTTCTGCTTGATGTATACGAATTATCAACATGTTTTACCTAGGAAAGAATACATACCTACTTTTAAATTAATATCAAGAATAATGAGATTTTCTCATCACAGATACCCAGATCTATGTTTTAGAGTCTTTCTATGTGACGATTTAGGAATTTTTTTCTGAAATTAGATCAAACACAAAAAAACATTGTTTTTTAGATGAGGGTTTCTTTAACTTTGTTTTGCATGATTTTTTTTCATCTGAAACCATGAGATTGAAAGTGAAATGTGTTACACTTGTGAATGCAGGTGATCAAGATGGTATTCAATATATGTGTAGGGAGGCTCTATTGAGCTGGATAATTATGGACTACCATTTTCAAGAATTGAAGATAGAGGAATTTACCAGTGCGCATTTCATGTTTGAGGTGACAATCTACAGTGTTTCGATATTTGTAACCTTCCCTTCATGACAACTCAAGAAACATATAAATTTTGGTTATAAATATTAAATGTATTTAAGAGTGTTTAACCAAAGTAGGCACATAAATTTAAATTCTTGTATTGAGTAATACTCATTTTTTTATATTCTTACAGGTAACTGACACAATATCCCTATAAAAACATCTTGATTTATGCAATGAACATATATAATAAATATGAGAAAGATTATCAGCTTTATCGAAATCCTGCAGTAGCTAATGTTGGGAAATACATGAACTTGTCTGCTTTTCTCGAATTTGAAAAACAAGCCAACATTACTATTCTTATCAGCATTGTGGTATGTTTTTGGAGCTGATTATTATCTGAGAAAAGACATTGACCATGTTTTTATTATATACAAATTCTGTCACTATCAAAACATATTTTACAGTTAAAAAGTTATGAGATAATTCTTTTTGTTTTGTTTACAGAATGCATGTGCAACAATATCAGAACGAAACCTTGGTACTAGAAATGGTGATATTATCCTTGGCTCCTCCAATGTGTCTTGAAATACTGAGATTTTTGTTTCCCTTAGTTGATGGTCTTGATTGGCTTACACTATTGGCAAGGTCCTTCCCTCACATGTTTTTTACTACTTGTGTGGGGTTACCTTTGGCTTTTAGGTTTAACAAATACTTGTCTATTTGAGTGTTCATTTTTTAGTTTAGCATATGTGCAGGACGCTGCGAGTAACAAATCATGGTTTATGAATTGATTCAATAAAAAATGTCTGCAATAACAAACCTTAAGTGTAGAACATGTTTGAGAATATCAAGGAAATATGTGCATTCAAATATTATATTATTATTTTCTTTACATCAGAAGACATGATATTGTTATAGTTACATTTGAAAACTGTATTTTTAGACATCTAAGATAGAATGCCTTACAAACATTAGTTTTGGCAGGTTCGCATTCTCTATGATGTTCTTTTCCCATAGTGAGTAGTACTCTATCTTCTACAATCTATTTTAGTGTGTTGGAAATATAATGGTTTGGTTTATGCTTTCATATTATTCATCTTAAACTATTTGAAGTTAAACATTACGAAAGATGTAGAAAACACACTAAAGATTCACCTGAATTGTAGTGCCGGAAAGGTTTTTGTGTTCATTTTTTTTGGAGTGAGTTGAAGAGAAACAAAATCTTGAGAGTGCATTGTGTTAGTGGTAATTCAATTCAATGGTTCTCTTGAGGAGTTCATTAGAAAAGCTAACATGTACATCTAACTGGTACATGGACTATTTATAAGGTGCACGCAAAAAAGTGGTTGTACCAGCCCAAAGAAAAGCAGTTTCCAATGTCAATGCAAAGAGATGGGTGGACAGTGTGAGAGAAATGAAATATCACATAGCTTGTTTACGAAGAAACGTAGCATGACAAGCTGGTGCCAAAAATCACATATTGCTTTGTTTGAACCATGTTATCATCAAACCCATAGATGTAGTAGATAAGAACAGAGCATTAACTTTAAGTTTGATTTACCCGCTTCTCTTGCCTCTCCTGCAACTCACTCATGAACACATAGTGATAGGATGATGTGTGTTCTCTTGTCTTGATTTTGGGAATGCCTCTGCATAGCCAATTAGACAAAAATGGCTAATTCAAACCAAACTAGGTCTGATAGCTTTTAATTTTCATCAAGCAAAATATATGATGTTTTTTTCTTATTTCTTCTTAATGTTGGATAGGCCTAAAAGATCACATAATATCTTGGCCTTTTGTATATGTCCTGGCCTTTTTGTGACAAATACAGGGTCTCAAGGAGATTAGACAAATCTAGAGCTGCAACATGACAGTTTCCAACGCTTTTAAGTCCTCCAAATTTGCACACGGTAATATAGCCAGCTTTGCTGCAACATGACAGTATGCAACACTTTTAAGTAGTCCAAATTTGATGTAGGCCTTTTAGATATCATTGAATTGCTCCCATTCTGTTGTGCCAACCTAAATGACTGTCCTGCCACTTGGCCAGTTACCTGTCCTAAGACCTCACCTGTAATTTGTGCCTCGGCATGCATCCTATCATTCTACAATTATAGATCTAAACTGCTATTTCAGAGTACCAAAAAGAACACTTATCCATCGATATTTCTGTGGCATATATGAATTTGTAATATAGCAACTTCTGCAAGATACATATATTTTGAGACCCAAAAGGCAACCCAACCAATTTTAACATGTGTGCTTTCATCTTCGAATCATTGTCAAGCTCATGTTCCCATCAGATAATGCAATACACAATAGATTACTCATCACTAGCGCTCTAAACCTAGTAAAATGGGATTGTTCTTTTAATTTATTTATAAAAAAAATGCCAATTTTTTGGCTGTATACTTGACATAATCTTTCATATGCTATTGACTGGCATTCATTTGTTCACAATTTTCAGTTTTTGACCACAAGGGCTCCTAGAAGATTTTGCAACCATAATTTCATTTATTGAAATTTCGTAACCAACCTAATCCTTGTAATAATGCTAAACCAGGAGTGACAAAGATCGAATGTAGCCTGTCACAAAGTCCCCCAAAACAAAAAAGTAACTAGTTCATCAGTTAGACTACTTGCTATTAGTTTTTTCCATTTTCAAAATAATTCCTCTTTAATATTTTGTTGATCCTTTCGTGTATGTTTTAGTCATGGCATTTAGACTTGGGCTCTATTTCATGTGGTCAACTCCTAAACCAAGTAGCTAAAGCTTATACCTAGAATGGTCAATACTTTGTTTAAGTTTTTAACTTTTCATTTGCAACAACCTATTTCATCTATTGTCAACTTGTCCTAAATGTGATGAATATACCTTATAAATATAGTAAAATAGATACTGCTTGTAAGATATAGCCTTTCTCACCGAGTGATCTATTTTTCTTGTTTGTTTAGGTCTCTTGATGTATTGCTTTAAGTTTTGGTCTTGGAATTCAGACTTACTTGTCATCATGTCGCTCCAAACATCATCTATAAAACTTACAGATGGTTTAGGATATATTGCTATAACTTTCAGCATTGACATTTCAAGATAGCCACTTGATTTACTATGAGCTGAGTCCAAACAAATAAAACTAACAAGTGGTATTAGGCATTCTACTTGTACCATCTGGCCCAAGCAATTGGAATGATTAATCTCTCTTGCCATCTTATTAGAGTTTCTAAAAATAATTCTTGTAAATTCTAGTCTTGGCATTTGAAGTGAGCTAGCTCATTCATCATCAACTCATTTCAGATGTGGTCACTGAAACCTTTGAGTAATGGAATTCAGAGTGAACACAGTATATCCTCAAACATTGTCACTAAAATTTAAGAGTATTTTTATATACCCAAGACAATTGAAATACTTGCTAAAATATTTTGTATATTTAACTTTCAAAATTGAAGATTTTTTTTCATTTTGCAATTTTTGTGCAAAAAAATGATTGACAATTAACAATTCACCGTTGAAAATTATTTTTGGCAGGCATCGAGTGGATGATATAGAGTATTCACAAACTGACAAAAACTTTCAGCTACTTCTTCATAACAAGAGTTTGGGTCCCCAAAATTCCTAGGGATCACCATAGGGAATAAGTGATAGATGACTAGGGTGTTAGAG
This sequence comes from Cryptomeria japonica, assembly GCF_030272615.1. Lineage (NCBI taxonomy): Eukaryota > Viridiplantae > Streptophyta > Pinopsida > Cupressales > Cupressaceae > Cryptomeria > Cryptomeria japonica. Next base: position 389,910,971 of record NC_081415.1, read on the forward strand.
AATTAACTATATGTGTGTGTGTGTGTGTGTGTGTGTGTGTGTGTGTGTGTGGTGTGCGAGAGCTTTCGCATCAACATCTATGGTTGTCATTTGATGTCTGACCTGACAAAGACTTTGAAGAAGGCATTTTTTTTTTAAGACAAACCTCAAATTTACACGTAGAACAAATTATAAGTATTCAATTTGTTGGTGGTCTGTTTTTCCACAGACAGTTGTTCTGCATGTAAATGCTATGTAGATAGTTGTAGAGTTAAAAATGTACAGTATAAAATAAAAAATAAGGTGTCAAAAATCAAAGACAGAGACATTCTGCTTGGAAGTGGCAAACAGACTGGTAATTATTTACATTCAAGTATATCCAAAAGCCCTAAAAAAATATAGCTAGGAAAATTATCATTGATGACTGAATATTTCTTGCTCAATTAGTTATTGATTTTCTGTTTAAATATGGAAACAAGTTGAATCTGTGCCAAAATTCCAGAACAAGATTAACTGAGTCAACAACACCATGTATATCAACTATTCCATTATGAACAAGACTAGATGAAGACTCTATACAATCCATTACATCAATATTGCATCAACTTTGCTGATCACACTCATCATCAAGATGAAAGCAAAAATTTCTCCATTTTTGTGCCTCGTCCTGTACGTTGAAGTGGGCTACACCAGCCATTGAATGGAAGTTGTCAATCCAGAATTTTAGTCTCCTTGTAAACAATTGTGCCAGAATGCTCTGTAGTTTTTCAATGCAAATTTATTTCTATATTGTCTATGATATTTTCTTAAAATTGAAGGATTGCGGAAACAAGCCACCGTTATCATGTATACGTTAACAAAACTGCACAATTGTTTTTATCTTTATTTTGTATTTGATGGTGTATGAGCCCTTTAAACTATAAATTTAAAAACCACTTTTATTTACAATATGACTAAAGCATTCAAATCCAAAACTACTTTTAATCAGAGCATAAAATAGATATAAATACAAATTTAGGTTGTCTGCTTTTTTATTACAGTTGTTTGAAGAGTTTTGAATTTCATGTGCAATAGTTTCAATTCAATCATTATAGACATTTGAAACTGTATAGATGTTTCAAGCACCAAAAACTCAACCTTGTAGAATATTAGTTTTTTCATAAACATTTAAATTAAACAAAACCAATCCACAACCATCTTCACAGCCCTGGGCAGGAACTAAGCTGCCTTGCAACCCTTGTTAAAGTTCTTACATGTGACACTTAACAATCTAGGAAAGTAACGTATTCACAATCACTAAATTTTATTTTATATATTAATTTGAAGAATGTGTAGTTTTATTATATTCTAATTTAAAGATTTAAAAAAAAAAAAAATTAATTGATTTTTTTTTTCTTTTATGTGAAAATGAGAAAATAATTATATTATTAGTTTTTTCTTTTATGTGAAAGTGGAAAAATATTTATATTATATATGTATTAACCATTTTTTTTATGGAAGATTGTATATCATTTATGAATTTATTTTTCTATTAGATATGAGAACATGAGTCTACGCTAATACCTTTTTGGATAAGAGCCAAAGATTTAGGGGTATCCATTCTACCAAAGTCGCTTGAGGCACAATCCCAACCTCTTTACTTATATCATCTCTACGTGATTTTTTCGTTTTATATGAAATATCGAATTCTTCATAAAAATACTTCCACAATCCAATTTAATTTTTTTTTAATTAAGAAAATAGCAAAATAAGGGTATTGACCCTATATAAAGATAGACCAAGAGGCCACAAACAACTGGTCAAAAATAGGCCAATGGCAACAAAGGCCCAAACAAGCCACTTACAACACACTAGTAGAACATCTAGTAACCCACAACAAGGGTGGGGAGAAAAATAACCACAATTCAGGGAAGAGTTTGGGAGGAGGAAGAACAACCTCTCCTATGTCGACAAACAACAATCCAAGTAATATTGTCATTTGGAGCACCATCACAAGGGGGATCAATAGAGGGAATCCCCATAGTGAGACTGCCAACACAATGAGTAGAATGATGACAATGAAAAATGTTAACCACTGAAGGCTAGAGCAGAACATAAGCAACAAGCAAAGAAGGGTCCATGAGGCTGGTGAGAGTCGTGCCAGTAGAAAGAGGCAAAGATAGATCCATAGGGTTTGGGTAGGCCATACTAGTAGGAGGCAAAACATCATCCTGGGAGGAATCATTAGTAGCTTTTAAATAGCTATCATAGGAAGAATTGGAAGCCAAGATAGTTAGGTGATCTTCAATAGCATCCTTCCACAAAGTCACAGGGCCCTTACGATGCAAGAGAGAACAATCTGTGACCATGTGACTAGTAGAGAAGCAGTGGTGACATCGAAAGGGGATGCCCTCATAATCCAATGATTGAGTCCATGACCTATCCCCAACCATGAGAACCACACCTCCAGAAAGGGGAGATGCCAATAATGATCACAAGGTGTGTATAAGTAGAAAGACCCATGGAGGAGGTGGTATCATCAACCTTCAAGAAGTGGTCGATCGAGTTGCCAATTGCCTCAAAACAAGAGTTCTCCCAAAAATGAAGGGGATTATTGGGCAGACAAACCCATATTGAACGCACATTGAGTGGTTCATTAAGAGGGTTAAAGGAGGTTGTCCAAAGTTTAACCAAGAGGGAGTGAACACCCCAAACCCACAACTTAACAAACACCAAATCACGGTCATCAAAAGAAACAAAAATAGCAACAACAAAAAACCCTTGGAACAAGGAAAAAGCTCAATGTTACCAACAACTAAGGGCTTCCAAGAATCCATCACCCATCGATGAAGATTCGAGAGAGAACACCAAAGACTAGCAAATATACACACCAACCCACAACGTTGGTAGAAATCACATTATCCACCACATCTTGATCATAAACAACAACAAAAGAGGTCTTGGTACAAGCAAAAGGACAAGCAAAAATAGATTTGGCAACATAGGCAAAGTTGTGCCCACCAACAGAAGAAAAGGGTTTTGGAGGGGGCACCCCAACACCCATATCTATAGAAACCCCCTCATGAGCACCAAGGAGAGAAGTTGCATGCACCACGGTTGCAGAGGAAGAAAGACAAGCATCCAATGGACCTAACCCTCCCCCAACCATTGAGGTAGAGGGACCCTCACAACTTTGAGGAGAGCCATTGCGAGAGTGGGAGTGGAGGAAATCATCGCAGAGTTGAGTTACCCAGAATTGAGTTTTTTTGATAAAATATTATTTTGTTTTGGATTAAGGAAAAAACAGGTTTTGAAGGGACCTGAAACCCTTTACAAAAGAAGATCCGTTTAGACTTAACAAGACATTAAGCCCAAACCAATCACTACAACAAAAAAACCCCATAGAGGACAACAACAATGTAATACCGATGGGGCAGAGACAAATCAAACTAGGGAAAGAGTTCCCAAAAACAAAGACATGGGTTTTAACATAAGGCTCCCACAACTTGAACCAAAACTAGAGAAATACCAGAAAATCCAGCCAAGGCTCCCCCAACCAGAACCAAGATTTACACTTTGCAGTACTCTTGTGGGAATGAAGAGTCATATCAAAAGAGGGTTTTGAAGGCTTAGCATTCTTTCCCTTAACAGTAATCCAGCCCTCCTCCACCTGAGTTGCCTTGTCATGCCAAGCCAACGAAAGTCCACTATCAAGCGGAGAAGGAGAACCAACAGAAAGAGTAAACACCCTATTAGAGGAATCAAAAGCTTTCCTCCCAACATCAGAAGATTCTCCAAGATTGATAGCAGGAACGCTATCACAAGACAAAGCAACTTGGGGCACAATCCTACTCACTTTTGGGGAAACACCATGTACAACATTCTCTACATCAACATTCCCTCCCTTTGAAATATCCAAAGATGTCGTGTCAACATTCACCGGAGGGGATGCCGCAACACCCTATGAATTTTAAGAAACCACTTGAGAAAAACTTCTAGGTTGCTCATATTTTTTCTCAATCGTATAGTGTTGTTCAGAAGCCCCTTTCCACCACAAAGACACCATAGTATTTTTATCTAATCTGTATTGTGCAGCCGCATGACCTATTTTAAAACATCTTCTATACCGAAAAGGTAACCTCTCATAGTCCAAAGATTGAACCCAACAACCCTTAGAAGATTTGAGCACAATCTCAACATGTAGCCCTTTTGAGACATCCATATCAACCCGAATACGGGCAAAAGTGGAGGGAAGAATATCAGAAGATTCGTCATCCACCATCAAAAAATCACCAAGGGCATCACCCACTTCCTCCAAAAGAGGATCAGCCCAAAGATGAAGGGGAAGATTAGGCAGTTGAACCCAAATCGGTATCTTGTTAAAAGATTCAGAAGAGCGATTAAAATCCTCATGCCAAGGTTTAATCATCAACATGAATTTGTCCTCCCAGCTAAAATAATGATCACATAAAATAATGTTTTTGTCCTTAGTAATTTCAAACTTAGCTATGAAAAACCCTTTAGCCATAGGATAGATCTGAACTTTACCAGTAATGAGAGGCTCCTAATGTTCTGAGATCCAGGCATGCAACTAAGGGAGGCTAGGCCAAAAACCTCTAAACCGTAAGATATTACTTTGTTACTTTGTTATAGGCTCCCAATCCTATTTTGTTATTGCTATTGATATTACATTTTTTGCTAAAAAATTATGAAGTGTGTGTCAAAAAAACAAACATTATTGGACAATATTGTGATAAAAATTCCTAGACTGTTTACTAGTAGCATTTGAAACAAAAGAAATTTTATTTATTAATGACATTATAAAGATTGTATTTTTGGGTATGATAGAGATATAAAGAAAACACTATAAAATGTGTTGGCCATAGTGGCCGAAGATCTGTTCCTTTAGGTAGTAAAAACTAGAGGTGCAAATGTGTATCATATAATTGTTTGTCTTTTAATTTCAAGCAAAAGATATACTTGTATACAGTGAAAAATGATGATGATAAACTATTACAAAACCACTAAAGATCCAACCACAACAAACCCTTGTTCCACAATAAAGCATTCACCATACACCAATGAAGAGACCTAAGAGCATGCAAATTGACCAATAAGATAATAATGTCATTTACATGCCAAGTAGGGTTTGATCTCCATTGTCTCATATCTCCATTGATCTTGTTTAATATGTTTGCTCTCAGATTTTGTATGTTTTCACAAGAGCTCAACAAAGAACGGATTGTGGTTGTGATGTCGCTTGATCACTTCAAGATTGATTGCTAATTAAATTAGGCTACTGGATTAGTTAGCCTCTCTGAGGGTTATGAAAGGATAAAAGGATCCTCTTATATAGAAGACACATAAGAAAATGAAGGGATACAATTAAGAGGTGAAATGATAAATGGTCGGCCAAGATTAAAGGGTACGTAGGGAAAAGGATAAAATAATAAGAGGGTAGGTAGGATATTAATGAGATAAATGACAAGTGTCATGGAGGGAAAAAACTGATGAATTAATTAAATAAATAAAGATCTATTTAATTAATAGAGGAAGTGGGAAATTATTTAATTTAGGGAAAGGATACTTTAAAAAGGCTAGAAGAGGATAAATGAATTAATTAAATAAATAAATAAATAACTATTTAATTAATAAAGAACTTAGGATAAAATAATTAAATAAATAAAAATATTTGTTTAATTATAAAAGGACAATTTTAGGTGTCTATGATTCCTTCAGTCGTTTATTTTTGGATTCATTGAAAACCTGCCTATGTCTCTCTTTTCCTCGCAATATGGGTTATTATTGTTATGACTTTGTTAATAATAGTATTTGTGCAAATTGTAAAATAATAGTAGAAGTTGCATCTTTAAAATTCAAATTGTAATTCTAATAGAGTGATCATATGTGAATTACTCAGCCATTTGATGCATGACAATCAGTCTTGAATCTTTAATATGCAACTTTTTGTATATAAGAGATAGAGACAAGATTGTTTATACATCTAGATTTATTACTTATTTGAATTGTCTCACCCAAAAGAATTTTGAATAAAATTTTCATTTCTATTTTATTAAGGTAAATGTGAGGTTTTGAAAGGGTACAAACTTTTTTACAACAAAAATATTCAAAGAAGAACAAAACACGTTTGATGAGAAATGCAACAAACTAGGGGAAGCTTACAAGAAAGTGTTGTATCATCCTCTTCTCGATGTTGTTATACTTAAGATACACATTGCCTTGTTGCGTTGACTGCCCATTATTAATTTTTTCATGAATTTGGAAACTTACATAGAAGTATTGTTATGTCATCCATCTCCTAATATTGTTATTCTTAAAACACACATTGACTTACTCTAAGCTTTGACTTGTTTAAGTGCCTCATCTTAAATCACACTAACATGTGGGTTCTATTGGAGAAGCAATTAGGATTTCAAATGAACTACCTAAACAAATCAAAACTTAGAATGTGTTGTTTAAGCCCAATTTGACACGACACTTAATAAAAATACACAACAAAAATCAATCTATTGAAATATGTATACTTGAATTGATATATGTCCTAACATCTTATTATAGTCTTCAGTCTGACAAACATAATGTTAGAACTTAGATGAGTTGAGTAGTTGTGCAATAAATATCTTGTTCAATAGCCCAGTAGAATGAATTATTCTAAGATTTCATTCGTTATTATTCCCTTTAAATCCAACACTGATCTCCCTCACAAAGTTTTTTGTATTGTAGTAACTTTACTGGTATATACTTTTACCATTTATTCAATAAACAGCCATATTTCAGATTTGTTTAGAATCTAATATCTGGAAAAGGTGAAAGAAAAAGGAATTGGAATAAGAGGGAAAAAAAGAGAGATTGAAAACATAAGAGAATATAATGTGTATAGTATGAGCACATCTGTCGACACCTCCCTACACAGAGTGGAGATTATAAATATACCATTTTTCAAATCACAGAGATAGATTAAAATGGGTTGAAGCCTGTTTGGCCAGCAAAGACATGGCATTGCATACTACATTATTCTCTCTCTTTGCAGGTGCCATGTTTTTATTGGCCGAATAACCTTCTATCCATGGGATTTGCACTCTTTACTTATGCCAGTAGAATTCTATGGTGTAATTCATTTGCTTTTTGGAGTTGAATTTCTATTCAATTTTTTTAATGAATGTTGTTCATTTTCTTCTTCGTCAGGGGGGATTGAATGTTATGAATAGTAGAAACAGAGAAATTTTGGTAATCCAGGGTGAAGGCAGGTGCAGGGATGGTTGAGAGCAACCGCAAGGGATCCGATCCTATCCACATTCTGATGCTTCTTCTCTTGTTAGAGGAAGCATGTGTTGTGGACATTCTGACAGACTCCTCATTGAAGGCTGGATATTAACTATGCATGGGACATCAACCTCTAATAACAAGAATGTATAAATCACCCACTTTAAAACTGTAATTTTATTTTATTCTACATTCACAAACATTGGAAAAATTATAACCTTAACATAAAGCAAGAAGTGACGATAATAACCAGACAAAATAATATAATTTTTATTTTTTAAAAGAAAATTTCTACTCTAAAAATGTGTTGAATAAATTTAATAGAGTGCATAAGTAATATTTTTATTTTAATATCTATTTAAATAAATGCATATACACATATTAACACATAAATTACACAATTTAATAATAATAATGCAATTGAAATGACATATGAACGGCAAGTAATAATACTTGATTGTCAAGTGTTGATATTTAGGAATTGCATTTTTATTACTTTTCTAGATTTGCAATAGTAATGATGATATGCTATGCTTTTCTGGATTGTAAGCATGTTACTTTCATTTTCCAAAGAAGAGCATTATATGTATTAGAATTGCTTAGATGTGTCTATTCAAACTCTTTTAGATGGGAAAGTTGATTGTGGCAAAAAGACAATGAAAAACATTATTGGATGGGAAAAATCAAATGTGCATGGACACACAATTTATCCTCAACAACCTTCCCCTTTAGTTGATGTCTCCACTATCTTCGATGTTCTAATTTTGTTGCACTAATACTTCAGCATCTTTATATGCAAGTGAACATTTACTCTTCATTAGGAACATTGTGATTTTTTTTTGTGTTTTAGCTTCAATACTCATTAGAAGTGGAATAATTTTTGTGTTCTGCTGGCTGGATGTTTTTCTTTAGCTACTACACTTCTCGCATATGGTCACAAGAAAATAATGCGGTTCATGAATAAATGGATGTGTGGGTGTTTTATAGAGCAATGAAATTTTATAGTTATTTATAACATTCATTTTGAAGGATTGATATGCAATATTAGTTTCTTTGTGCAAATGTTTTTACAATCTGATGTAATATGTTTTTAAAAAATTGTTCTCAATCTTGAATGTGTTGTGCTAAGAAAATTATGGAATGGGTATCTAAAAACATAAACATTCTTGGACAATAATATGATAAAAATTACTAGTAACGGGTTTTAAAGATTGGATTTTTGGAATCTTAGAGCTATATATAAACATTATAGTGTGTTGAGTATAATGGTCATAGTTCTTTGCCATTGGAATGTAACATCTAGAGACATAAAATTGTATCATATAACGAATTGTCTTTCAATTACAACTAAAACAAACACTCTTAGCATTACATTTCTCAATAGGTAGAAACTAGACTTTCTCTCTTTTTAACCTTGCAACATGGCTTGTTTGTATTATGGTTTGTTAATAATAGTAGTTGTAAAAATTGCATCTTTAAAATGCTACTTGTAAATTTGATTGGGTGGTCATATATAATATACTCAATCCTTCGATTTATGACAATTTGTTTTGAAATTTAAGTATAAACATTTTTTTTGTTATATAAGAGATAGAGACAAGGTTATTAATATCTTTGAATTTATTGCTTGGTAGAATAGTCTCTCTAAAAAATTTAATTAAAGAAATTATTATTTTTTATTAAGGTAAAAATGGGTTTCTAAAAAGACCTAAATCTTTTTAGGAAAAACTAGTAGAAGATGAACAAAACATGTTCCGCATAAAATATAACAAGCTAGGGGAATATTTCATCGAACTATTGTTGTGTCATCCATATCTTGACATTTCTATTCTTAATCAAACAATAATTTTTTTTAATTTAAAATACATTTACGTAAGATTCAAATCATGACATATACCTAATTAGTTTTATGATTGAACTATGAAACGCATTATGAAAATCAATCTATTGGGGTGTGTGGTGCATGGATAATTGCATATATGAAAATTGTTTGGATGTGATTGTTCAAACTATTTTAGGTGGGAAAGTTGATTTGTCTTATGTGATTGTGACAAATGACATGATGAGAACACTAAATAGATCTACTAATAGTTTATTGAATGTGATAAATCAAATGTGCATGGATATACAATTTGCTCTAATTTATCTTGGAAACAAGGAATATAATACAACATTTATAATACAAGTGGAAAGATAGGCTTGATTAGGTTGAAAAAAAAGTGATTTTAGAGTATAATTATTTGAAAAGGAGATAATATTAGTAGGATATGTGATCTTCTTACACATATTGATAAGGATGATATAATATAAGAAGACAGTTCAATTGGGTTTCAAAGGTTTGGTATTAAAGGAACTCATCACAATAATTGCTTAGGAAATAGGTAAAATCAGTGATAAAGTCACATGTTCTAAGATCAAAGTGAGTGCAAGGTAGTAAAGACAAAAAATGATACAAAAGAGAAATTTATACATGAAAATCAAAGTTAGTTGTATTCTTGATTATTGTTGGGTTTTTTAGGCCAATTTATTGAAGGACGAGGTGTATATTTTTTGTTGGAGGATCATTTCTAGGTATTGAAAAGGGTTATCTCTAGATTTGATACTTACATTGTCATTTTTTAATTGGCGAGAAAAAAATAATTATTAGCTATTGCATTTGTTTGATCAATGGTATTTTGGTTTACTTCTACAAGTGAAATTTCTAATAGAAGGCCATTGAAATTTATATAAATGAAAATTGTTATCTATACATCTCATCAAATAGCTAGAAATAGTTTCGAAAGCTATTCATATAGAGTGAATAGTAGGGGTTGATTCATCTTTGTACATGTTAAACTTATTTCCTTCTTTTCAAAAACTCTATACAATGTATGCCATAAAGTGGAGACTAAAGGTCGATTCATCATCCTAGATTACACTTTTCACATTTTTCTTTCTAAATCTTACTTTTTTCATAACCCCTTCCTTCATACATCAAATATAAAGATATTTTTCTTAAAAAAAGTAGAGCTAATCTCCATGTTTGATCATTTTCTAAAAAACCACATCCTTGGATGCAATTTCTACCTAAGTACCGAAGAAGTTAAATACAATAGGGGATAAAAATTTGCTTCATAATATAACATCACAACTATAAAAAATTATTACTCATGAAATCCATTTCACTACATGTGATGATCAAATGTAATAATTGGATAAAAATTGACCTCTTGGGATATCATCACATGTAGTGAAATGGATTTCATCAAACAAGTTAGGTAAATTTTAGATCCAAAAGACTTTGTGGAATAGGGGCCTTCGACAATGCGATTCGCTTCAAAGACAAGCTACACCAATTTATTAGCTAGATCACAAAATATTAGCTTGAATAAACCAGATTTGAAATAAAAAATGACAAAATGAAACCCTGAATGATGAAACACAAATAAAAAAACTGCAAAATTGAACATAGACACGATTATATTCCACATAGATGTGACTCTTCCACACATACGCGACGTGGTCCCCGGACACCAGCGCGATTCCGAGACACAAACGCAGTTAACATGATCACAAATACGGTTTGGCAACACATACACAATTCTGCAATTTGAAAAAAATGTAAATATTGTCAAAAACACAGACACGATTCAAGGGCCCATAGATGCGGCAGAAAAACAAAAACGTGGTTCCAGAAGATGCAGACATGAAAAGTAGAAATGTCGAAAATGTCAGATCTGCAACTTCAAAAACACAAAATCTGCAACAAAAGATGTTAAATGCAAAAGAGACAAGAGTCCCATCGGGCATGCCAAAATGTTTATGGTAAAAATGGAAACAACAATATTGAAAGACTAAAATAGATTCAACCACAAAACCCTAGCCTAACAACAACAAAGATCCACCATAACATATGAAGATTACCTAAGACAATGCAAATCAACAAAATCACAAAGATTATAACATCACATTTCCAATAGGGTTTGAATCTCCATTCTTCCTATCTCCATTGATCTTGCTTGATATATTTGCTCTCAGATTTTATGTGTGCACAAGAGCTCAACAAAGAACGGAAATGTGGTTGCAAGTAGGCTTGATCGCATATGAAAGTTTGAAAGCGTAGTTGAGGGTTGATAATGAAGGAAGTATCTCCTTATATAGAAGACATTGTAAGAAATGGAGGGATAAGATTAAGAGGTGTAAAAGATAGATGGTCGGCTAGGATTAGAAGGTAGGTAGAGGAAATAAGAAAATAAAGAGAGAGTAGGTAGTGTAGGAATTAAGAGATGAATGACATGTGTCATGGGTAGAAAAGGCTAATGAATTAATTAAATAAATAAATATTTAATTAATTAATAGAAGAAGTGAGATCAATTAAATAAATGAAATATTTATTTAATTTAGGAAAAAGACAATTTAAATAAATAAACATGTATTTATTTAAATGAGAAATAAGGCTAGAAAAGGATAAATGAATTAATTAAATAAATAAAGATTTATTTTATTAAGAGAAGAATTAGGCTAAAATAATTAATTAAATAAATAGACAGGACAATTTTAGGTGTCTACAACAGTCTCCTAGCTAAACAAAAATTTCCAAATTCATGAATAGAAACACAAACCATCATAGTAAATAACAGCTTAAGTGCTGAAATAAATCAACAAACCACAAGCTAAAAAGGATTCCGTCTAACTGAAAAACACATCCATTGGAACTGGGAAGTCTTCAATTATAGAAACCAAATCCCATGGAGAGCGATACTGCAATGTAACATGTGATGACTTAATTTGTTTTCTTGAACATATGCCTCTACTAGAAAGCTCCTATTATTCACCATATGAGCTCATCTCATTTCACGCCCTAAAATATCTTTTGGACATCAGTCCATGTGAGAACTACATATGTATTGGTTAGTTGTAGAATAAGAGTCCATTTTTTATTAGGTTACGTTACTCAATTACAGTAGCATCATATCCATATTTCAATAGTTACAAATGACCCCACTTCAACATCATTATGATCTTACAATCAAAACTCCGAATTCTCTTTGTCTACACTCTCATTAATTCTTTTCTCTCTGTCTGCATTCTAGTATCATAACAATGATCTTAACATCTGCTTATAACAATAAAGCACTCTTAACATAGCCTTACTTTTTAAAAACAAGAAACAATTATATTTTTATCTTCCTAGTTTTATTTTTAACTGATGCTTCTTTTGACATCCAAATATATATTTATTACTATATTTAGTCAATAACATGGCTTAGTTGTGCCTCTTGTAAAGATGAAAAATGAGCAGAGAAACGAAAACAAAACGGAATAAAGAAATAGAAAAAGACAATGCATGATTTATAGTGGTTCGACAATCGCCTGCATCCACTCTCAAGCAAGGAAACCTTATATAGTAACTGATATCCAATTACACACAGTACATAGACTGCACACATATATTTATACATATATTTAGGCATAAGATGAAGAGTTTGGAGAAGGAAAACAGTCATGTGACCATTGGGCTTCATATACCAAACACCTCTTTCTGTAAGGGTTTCGGGACCCCTTCAAAACATGTTTATCCTAATAAAAAACATGGCTCAGTTGTGCAATGGCAACTTTAACCACCGCCAATACATTCCATTTTACTAGTTCTCATCATCTCCCTCTTATCTCCATCAAATTACATTTCCTCGAATGTATTGTTCTAATACTCGAGAATAAGTTTTCATCACTCAACACTGCATCAAAAGTTATCTCACATGCCGCTTCCGTAAGAATTGTAACAACTGCAGGAATGCTCTACTAAAAATATTGAGCAAGAATTTTTGACAATCAAAGAAATGTTGAATCAAGAACATAAAGCTCAACCTACCCTACTAGTCTTGGGCTCAAAATATTATTCCAAATGTTTTCCTTGTAGAGGCAATGCTCATTTAGATTGCAAAAGCTTCATTGCAAGAAATTGAGACATGTCGGTGGAGGGCCTGACCTGATGGCTTCAGGGAAGGGGCCCCTCCTGACCTGATGGCTTCAGGGAAGGGACCCTCCCAAGAGGGGCCCTTACCTTAAAAGCAATTACATGTTCAGAGGCAACATGAATAGATATTAACAATATTGATATTTCTTGTTATTTTTTTCCCATAACCTAGAGAATTGGAATTAGAAGAACTTATTGAGGAGCCATAACCTCAAGAGTCATCAGACTTCTCTTCTTGAGTCTCAGGGACCAAATTATCTTGGATACCTGCAGAAGGTCAGTTACAAAGTTACGTCTAATATATAGGGAAGCTCAAAGGATAAGTTATCTCTGATAAATCTCACTGTAGTGTGAGGATACATATTCTAGGTTGCTCCTATTCGAAAGAGAATCACAATAACTAACCTGAATTCAATGTCTTTCATCTTTTATTGCTTCACTATAGAGTGAAATATAAAATTTTGATTGCATAAGTACAAGTGCATGTGATGCAATTGCCACCAATATTTGCATTGGTCACTTTTCTGAAGTCTCTTTGATTCCTTATGTTTTTCTTGTTTACCCCTCAAACACAAAATAGTAAACTATCTAACACAGTCTCTATCAAGCCTTGCGCAACTTGTAAACAAAGTTATCTAGTTGTTGATAAATGGCTTTCTATCATCGTCATCTTGACACACAATGCTTGTGATGCATTGACATCGAAGACTTCAACATGCAATTCCTCTTTCTATAGTGGTTTGTCTCCCAATGTCTTCTCAACATGCTCCTTAAGCACAACACCAATATCTATCTAACACTATCTCTACAAGGACTTTGTGCAATTGATATCAAGGCCTAGAACCTTTCCTTAAGTCATGACCACAAGCTATGGTTATTACTTAATAACCTCATGCCATATTAACCTCATGCCATCCTTGTTGACATGTAATATTTGTGTTGGTGTTGGCACAAAAGGATTGAATGTGAACTCTGTTGCTTATTGCACCAACCTTGACATGCAACTGTTTTTGTTAACCCGTCGTTATACTAATAATCTGACCTATAGTCACTAGTAACTATTCGAAATAAGTTCTATGCCAATTTGCATGATATTTATGAAATGTTATGGATGATGACAAGGGCAACGCAAGTGCAGACATAAACTTCACAAACGGTAGCATCTGTCTCACCCTTATTAAGGTTGGATTGGGGAAGTCAATAAAAGGCCTAATGAAGATGCTTTCTATATACCTACACAATTTGTGTTAAATGTGGTCCAAGGCAACGCTCGTCAAAGAACATTAATCTTTATTCAGAACTTTAACAAGATCGACGTAGTTTGCATAAATCTTGAGCACTTCAAATATCACTATATTGCATCCTCAATCAATTCTCATAGCTGCAGATTATTATTTGGAGTCGTTGGAAGACTAACTCTACTCATATCTTAGTGTATTATTTGGTGGTACTGGTTTTAATAGTATTATAAAACCATTGAATGGAATAAACTTATTAATTTTGTGTTTGACTCTTTATTTCTTTATGTTGTATTTTTTATATTTTGGTCCTCCATTTTCTTACACACATCTTATGTATGGACTAAATATATATTTCATCATATTTAATTTCATTCACATGAATATATTCCAAATTAAAATTTATACATTTCAAACTTTAACATAATTAATTTCAACATCAATTTAAAAAACATATTTGAAATTTGTAATAGCACATAATCATTAAAATCATGATTATCATACATAAAAGTTAAGACAAATATTTTGATCTTCTACCCTTTATATGAATAAATTCATTATTTTATTCATTCATAAAATCTTAACCTAAAAATAAAATAAAAGCAAAATGAAATTTATGACTAGCTAAAAATTACTCTAGCCATGAGACTAAATAATATATGATGGGAAGGGTGTGAAAACCTATGCCAGTTATTCTCAAACTTCATACAACATTGGTTCAATAGACAAACCTGATATAAAATCTCTCTAGGCTTGGCCCAAAAACCACAACTAGTACACATGTTATTCCAATGTTCAATGGAAAATAAACTAAATTTACAACCACAACTGTTGTATCTAGGCATAGGTTGAATAAAAGACTCTTACACCCAATGCACATGATAATTATTCAATTTTTGAATTGCATAAATAAACTCAAGATCATGCAAGCCATCTCACCATCAAAAGACATCTATTATATTAAGCACATCTCAAATTTAACTAATGTCCATAAGTATAATGTTCACAAAATTTGAACTCAATTTTACAATCATTTAGTCCCTCAACAAGGTTTTTATTTTTTGATGTACTTAGACCATACTCAGTAATATGACTATTCTCTAGTTTTGTAACATGGTTTAATCTATACGAATATTAATCTTAAAATCATGAACACCCTCAAGTACCCAAAAATCACGACCCTTAGAAGTGGATGCAATACTCTTCTTTATTACTAGTTTCAATGGTGAATGTGAATATTTTGCAAATATCTTGACTGCAAGAAAATAAAGCCCATTGCATTGAATTGTGCATGCATCTAGCTAAAATAGAAGGTTTATCATGACACCCTTATCAATAACCATTTCTCCTCTAACCATGTTGCACACTTTACTTGATACAATAATTTAGACACCTAAATTATTCAATTTACTTAAAAGAATAGGTTTTATTTTGAACTAGGGATATGTAGTACACCACTAATCCCTTTCACTCATCCATAAGAGAATAAAATTAGGACTCTTCCAAGGTATACCTAACTTCCAACATATTCTTTATATTTTGTAAGTCATTCCTTGTGTGACCTCATGTACTAGAGTCAATTAACTAATAACTATGCATCTTATAATACATATGTAGCCAAGGCCATGATAAAGGCACCATCATCCTAAGAATATTTCATTAATAAAATATCTCTATTTATTTTTCTTCATCTCCTTATAGTCTCTTCTAAAATGGAAATTTTTTATTTTTTTTCTTCATCTCCTTATAGTCTATTCTAAAATAACCAATCTTGATGTAGTTCCAACACTTGGCCTTGGAATGATAAGGATATTTGGATCTTCCTTTAAAATTGGATCTATACTTCTTGTCTTGCTTTGTGTCCTTCTTCTTCACCTCTTTATAAATGATGTGACCACCTCATACACTTTCAACTTGGTGGTATTTCTCCTAAGAGTCATAAAAAGGACCCATGAATATAAAAAAGAAGAAAATAAATTCATGCAATGAGCCACCTCTTCAATTTTTACTCTAATAGAGTTCAAATGGGTGACTATCATATTGAAGAAAAACAAGTGGTCAACTACAAATCTACCATCCTCCATTCTTTAGGTATATAACTTCTTTCTTTGAAAGAGTTTATTAATTAGAGATTTAGCTTGATAGAATTCTCCCATTTTCTTCTAAAGAAGTTTTGTAGACTTCTCTTCACGAAAATTTACTAATAGTGTATCTACAAAATATTATCTATCAAGACCCTCCACTTTCTATCCATAAATTCCTAGTTATCTTGTAGTATGTATACACACACACACACACACACAAGTATATCTTTAATATTGAGTTTCAATAACTCAAAACTTGTGCTAGAAATATATCCATTTCTATTCTAGATGTTCTCTCCATATCGTACTAAAACAAGATCAAAACCCTTCTCTGCAATCTCTCTCTCAAATAAATATTAGAAAAATCCCTCTACGCAACACCTAAAATCCAAGGTGATCTAACTCTAATACTGAATAGAATAAATAAATGTATTTTAGAAGCGATTCCTAAACTACTCTTAGAGGATAGTAATGTGAATATTATAGGTATTTGCAATGAAAAAAAGAAAACCAATATAAAACCTAAATAATATTATACAACATAGGTATGCACATGGTGAAAACCCTTCAAGGAGGAAAACCCTACACTCTAAAATATAAATAAATTGTATTATCAAGAATAAAGGTAAATATAATCTCATGTACATGCCCTTATAGGAGTATCACCACCATATAAATCTTGAGTAATTCTAGTAGCATAACAATCACTACAAATCAATATTAAAAAATAATACACAACTATAAGCTAAACCCACCTAAAGTATGTCACATGTATCACAAGATAAGTCCATAACCTAAAAGTTGAACATTCTTTCCGCTTGCCATAAGCTCATCATAAGCCACTCACCAAATAAAATGTTTTATTTTGGCTCCTTTATCTCCATTAAATGATGCATTTTGACACGTCATAACATGCCATAAGTTGGTCAACAAGTGCAAACTCATTCTTGTAGCTCTCTTTTGTGTCCTCATTTGTTTTTACATTTTTAATGTATGAGGATCAACTTCTAGAGGCCATAAATTTTGATCCAAGAGGTTGTTGGGGCCCTCTTTTTTAATTATATATATTGAATAGATCTACACTCCAAGAATCCTTGAATCAATGTCAAACAACTTAGAATTTTTATTTTGACAAAAAATGAACTGTATATCCCCAAAATTGAGCTCTATGTTTCATAATTTAAAAATATACATTGTTTAAATACTCCTCCTAGCACCACCAACTCGAAGTGTACCCATAAAATTGTATTATGGCATTGCTCCCATATTAATGCATCATGAAGCTTTGATAAAGTTCCAAAATCCAAGACTTTGATTTATTAACCTCTATGGAACCCTCAAATGGTGGTGGATAGCCTTCCAATGAAGATTCTCTTTCTCTAGAGTGGATACTAATAAGGGGTCCTAGAGTACTCCCTTTCTCTTTTCCTAGAGTGAATACTAATGAGGGGTCTTAGAGTACTCCCTTCCTCTTTCTCTACAGTGATTATTTATTCATCTTGGATATAATTACACTTTACTTAAGTTTACTCTAAGTACATGCACCACATTGTAGTTTGCATATGAGACACTTAGGGAGATGTGTATACATTGGGAGTGTGTATGTAGGAGAATTCCACCTTTTGCGATGTGATATTGTTTTTACTTTATCATATCCACTTATTGTGGAGTAATAATTCCACCTTCGGTGGGTGATCCACCTCATGTGGAATATTTTACAATTTCTCCTACCTACTCCTACCTACCCTTGCATATAATTGAGCCACATGTCATCATTGTGTGCTCTCTTGTCTCTTAGCCTTGCCTTTATCAAAAGGCTCATCTACATTCTATGTAACTCTTGTAATGATCTAGTGGATCTCTTTTGCATCTTGATAGGAATATAGTTTATTCTTATCAATATTTTCTCTCTTTTGTTCTATTCAATGTGGTCTTGATCTTGGCTATTTTCAACAAATTCTTACATGGTATCAGAGCCTATAGGGCTTCATTGATTACTCATTTTGGAGACCTTTTGGAGGCTTCTATTTTTCGGATCTGGGGAGCTGCTCATTTTGGAGGCATCCTATGGCAAGTTCGACCTCACCGTTGAGTCTGGGAGGCCATTTCCAAATACACATTTTATAATACCATTCCAAATCTCTTCATACTCGGATGCCCAGATAACACAACCATGAAATAAATCATTGTTAAACCAATTTACAGAACACTTCATCACTTGAAATACGAATCGATAAAGTGCACAATTGTTATAGGTACATCCATCAAGCCATATTAGAAAAAAAACATCAATGTGGAGAAATGTGGAGCATTTTTTGGACCAATCTTGACAAGCCACTAAATTGCCAACACATTTCCCTTAGTAGAAAAAATAGTTGCAACACCAAGGACTTGAAAGGATAGGATTGCAACCTACACATCACATAAATATTAAATCCAAAACTGTAGGACCATATCTACAAGTGTGGAGAAATGCAGAGCATTCTCCCAAACAGTCTTCAACACACTTTCTTGCATCTTCACACTTTAGCAGCTTGCAACGATTAGAACATCCTTTTAATATCATTTTTATAAGGGAACGATCCAACATCTTGTAGCATACACAAGATCATCACCATCACATCACCATTCTTCTAATCCCCATTTTAGTATAGCATCATCATGGTAACATCTCTATCATTCAAACATGAGCATCAACACCATCATTGTTCTCCAACACATCAACATCATCATGAAGGCATCATCATAAGACAATAAATGTAGACATCAACACCAAGAAGGTGGAAATCCACAACAAAGAACATCTTCAATCATCAACTTCAACATGACATACCATCATCAAAACATATTGAGAGTAGACATCAACACCAAGAAGGTGGACATCCACAACAAATAACATTTTCAATCATCAACTTCAACATGATATATCATCATCATCATGAGAATCATCACAATGTACTGAGTGTATACATCAACACCAAGAAGGTGGGCATCCACAACAAGAACATCTTTAACACATATTTGATAGAACAACCATCAAACACCTTATCAACACCGGAGACACCAATGTAAAAATCATAACACAATACATCAACAACATATACTTCCATAAGGCTCATCATCAACATATTATTAATGACAACACACAAGTTGAGGGTTGGCATCAATGATAACACTTAGTCATCAATGACAATAACTACCAACAATATCCATGCCAGAGAGGATAGACATAACACAATAGAACAACTTAACATGACATAAATTTCCAACAATCTTCACAATGTTGTGGCATTAATGACAATACTACATTGAGAGTTGACATTAATGACAACAATTGCCAATAGTATACAAGAGTTGGTTGTAGATAGAATGATGACTAAGAGAACTTCTCAATGTTTCATCAAAGAGTTTGAGAATTATGAATGTGGTGGGGGAAATGGAGGAATTATATGATGTTAAAGGAAAAGTAGAATTAGATGAATGCATTATTAGAACACTACTAGAGGAATCCTAATCCTACGTGAAAGAAGAGTGAGGAAGTGAATAGGAAGTATATATTATATAACTAGTTGGAAGTGAAGAGGATATGGAGGAGAGAATATTGAAGGCCATTTTTTGCATTAGTAGGATGTCTAAGGTAGACATGCTAAACTCTTTTGTGAATTTATATCTTGATGAATTGATGTATTAAATCACTTATCCAGAAGAACATTGTGTGTATGAGGACATTATGGACTAAAATAGGGTAAAACTTGTAAAGATCAAGTTCAAAGACCATGTGACATATGGAATAATGTATTTTAAATTAAAAAAAATTGGGGGAACTTAGAATTAAAGTGGGGCTTGATAGTGGAAAAGATAAAATCCAAATTCATTCTAGCCAATTACTAGTTGGAGCTATTAAAGGAGCTACACAATTTATGGAAGGGAAAGATGATGGTAAAGAAGTACATCAAGGATTACTATTAGGTGATATTTAAGTCAAGGAATCATGATGAAGGAGCCAAGAAGGTAGAAAAATATGTCAATAGACTAAGGGTTTGGGTATGTGGAGTATTCAAATAATAGAAGAGACCTACCAATTGGATCTCACTATAATGAAGCTAAATTGTAAATAGGAGGATAAGTTAAACCACCAAATAGGAAGAGAAGATAATAACCAAGATAACCAAATGAGATGTGGCAATAGGGAACAACCTCGAGAGGTCAAGTAATAGATAAATAATACTACAGGGAAAGAAAAGATAAAGATTACTTTGCAAAGAGAAAGAATATGACATGACCTATCACAACAATTAGGAAGATGACTATAGTAGCTACAACAAGGGTAGAAATGATGGTGAAAATTATTGAAAAGAAAAAAGGGTAGAATATGTTCACTATAAAGAGGCTTAGGAGGAGTATGGAAAAAGGGATGTGAAACATTAACTATAATAAACTATCCCATATTCATAGGAGAAACATTAACTGCAAAAAAATATGATGCATAAACAACTTTTAAATTTTAAATTTTCATTTTTAAATTTTTTTAGAAATTTGAAAAATTCCCATTTTCCATGGTTGAAACTCAAATTCCCTCCTGAAGCTCAAAACTTCAAGAATAGTATTTAAATTGATATCAAGGAAAAGACACCTTTTAACTCATTTTTTTAAAGAATGTTATAGTTATGACATAAAATCAAATTCTATAAAATAGAAAGCATGGGATTGCCAAATTATTCAACACGGATCTTAAGAATCCACACACATACATAACCTACTCAATAAAATTACATATGCACCCACCTAATGTGCACTTGGTTAAAGCAAGAAGATTAATCCCAAAGTTAAAGATAATGTTACCTTCAATCCAAGCTCACACAAGTGGAGATGATTTCTTGAATTTCCACCACCAATCTATTAGAAATCTTCATTAAATTGTTCCACTTCATTCCTCTAATCGCACTTGAAATAAAAATAGAAGTCAATAATTAAGAAGAGAGGGGAAAAAAAAGGCGGATTATAAATCCTCCTATCTAAGGTTATTCTCTTTCATCTCACACCCAAAAACCCTTTTCAATTGGACATTTCAAATAATGAACCTAAATCATTTTAGTGGAAATGAATAATGTGTTTCAATATATCTAACGTTCACTTTTGAACACTGTGTGTCTGTTTTAAATTCTTTTCACAAAAGAAGTTATTAAAATCATATAGGCAACATATATCCAAATATTCAATTTAACTTAGATTTCATTTTAATTGATCAATTTTAGATACATTGTAAGGTGCCATGTTAATATAAACTCTTTTCAACACTAGCATAAAATCATTTCAAAAGTAGACACAAAAATTGTTGAAAGGATTAAATGCAAACACCACTAGAGCCAAACAACTTGCATAAAACACATAAAAATCTTCTATAGGCTATCCAAAAACTTAAAAAATTAGTCAACTTATTTAAATCTAGGATGCTAGGCTCATACAAGACTCACCTCATAACCCAAGGTTGAGTTAGACCAAAAAATAGAATACTACATTTTAACTCAATTTGATTGTCTTTATTGAATCATCACTGATAAACGCTACCAAAGCATAATATATATCAATTAATGAGATATAGTATAAAAGAAAGTACCAATATTGCATCTAGTTGAAAATTATCGGCCACTAGCATAATTAAGACATAAAGATCCATAATATGTAATCACAGTTTTGTCATTTAAAGTCTAAAAAATCATCACATATAATAGTGAACATAGTGAAGCTAAAATATTACAAAGTTAAAACATAAAAAATCCCAACACATGTATCCAAAATACATAGTTCATGTACACCTCAAAATATAAAATATAACTAGAAAGTTCAATAGAAATATCAAAACTAAAAATCAAGCAACAGAATGAGACACACATGACTAAGGCCTTACATGATGGCTTTCATAAATTCCAATCCAAATAAAGTGAGGAAAAGTACACCAAAATTATGTGACTTGTTGTCTAAATAATTTTACTCTGAAATTTTGTTGTGGGGTTCCAACCCTTTATGAATCTCCAAGGTGTTGATCATTCATCTCCTCTGGTTATTAAGCAACAAAAGCCTAGGTTGTGCTTCCAAATGTTGACATAAAAATCAAGATATAGGGCTAAATATTTTATGTTAGCTAGATCAAAACTGTAGTATGGACTAATGCAAGATATAGGGCTAATTTTTTATACCTTGTAAACTTTATTATGATAGTACGGTATGAAGTAGTTGCAATTTTATAGTCAATTATCACAACCATTCTTGTGGTCACTAGTAGACATTCATTCTACGCCTTCATATTTGCACCTTCCTATATTGAGTTCATGTTTTGGATTACAAGTTTAATCTTCACCACAAAAATAATTCTTCAGATTCAAATATTTAAATTCAAAAGTTGTTGACTTTTTCCTATTTCACTAGTTGTTGAGTTGAATTGCTACAAATTTGCATGATTTATTGCATTGCCTTAGTATTTCAAGACATTTAATCTTCAACTAATTCATAAGGATAGAATTTAAAGATATCGTGCATTGAAAAGATAATCATGCTAGGAACATTTTGTTTTGGTGGATTAAGAGGAACCAAAATTTGCATCAAATTCATCTAGAAAATTTACATGTTTGAGATTGTTGTCTTTAATATTATAAAGATGAAGATGAAGAAAGTCAATAACTATGTTGCTAGTCTAATTCAAGTTAGGAGAACATGACTCTTCTAATTTGACAGTATCCCTAAAGTATGTTTGAATATTGCAAATCTATAAGAACCAAAAAATTTAGAGACATAAGCAACACAATTTCCAACAATTTACAACAAACTCAATCATCTAACTCCATTACACAATGATTTCATATACTAAAACATTTCTATTAATTGTAAGATCAATCCTTAAAAAAAAAAAAAATTCAATTTACAAATTTTTAAAAAAATTATTCTGAACTTGAAACATTTTATTTTATTTTACATATTCTCAATTCTAACTTAATAATTTAGATTAGAACTTTAACTAATTAACTTGAATAACCCAACAAGGAAAAGAGCATATTATATTTTTATAGTTGCATAGAGCGTGAAGCTTAAAAGAGCTGACTTTCCCTCATAATGCAAAGATTGGTATCCTAGTTGGCAGTCACTAAACACATGGATACCTACATGTTTTTCATAATTATAAAAATGAATAAATAATTATTAGATAGATGGGGCAACATCATAGTGGCCTACAAAGTAAATAAAATATTGAGTTCGTGTTCGGAATAAAAGATGGAGAAGATAAACCTTGATTAGTTGTAATATGCGCCCGATTATCATTGCCTAAAATCTGCCTTATCATCCTACGCGTTTTCTAATGCTCATTATCAGATTCATGCCACTTGCCTTTCTCATTATTATTCATTACTAATTAACCTTTCGGGTTAAAAGCTTTTATCTAAGTAAATTAATTGCATATTGGTATATAATTATGTGATTTTATATGAATGATAAATTAAGAGAAATGTAAGTTATAAAAGTGTATATTTTATGGAGGAAGTCATAAACCTTTCATTTATAAAAATAATCTCTAATAAGTTTTTGATACAAGTATAGGCAAAGGTAAGAAAGTCCTATGGGTTTGTAACAATAGAAAACATATTTATAGTGAAGGACAAGTCTATGAGAGTGATTTGCACGAGAAATATCAATATTAGTCTATTTCTATGTTATAATGCCCATGTCATTATTATATTTGATTTCTACTACATCAAACACAACACATTAATCAATCAAAAAGTTTAATCAATGATGAACATTGAAATAGCTCTTTATAATGCTTATGAATGATATTTACACTTATTAGTATCAAAATTTTAATTAATTGAATATTGATTATATTATTATTTTATAACTTAATTATATCTTATAAATTAATTATCAATTGTGTTATTTTCCTATACTTTTGTGGACCCATGATTTCAAACCTAGCCTATGGTTTTGCCTAGAGTTATTCTTCTTCCCTTTTATTTTCTAAAATATATTTCATCAATCTACATTTTCAAGTATAAAATTTATTATGTATATTGATTTATTTGGTTTGACCACCTCTTATTTGATTGCCTATAGTATATGCCTCCATTGATCTCTATTTTTAACCCCATCCTCATGTGCTTTTCATTGCTAGATATTTTGATTGCAAAGTGAGTTTTAGTCATGGATACTTTCTAATACATTAAAAAATAAAACTCATTGCATTTTCTCATCTAATATTTGATGATGAAAACTCTTTCATGGTGATAATGACTGAGCGCTAAGCGCATCTCTTTCTTTTATTTATATATCTATGGTGATGATTCATGTGGTCATGCTCCATCCATTTTGATTACTCATGAATGTTGGCATAGTTAGTGATGACTATATCCTTTAAATAAATCATGATGTATATATAATTAGTGAATTTGAGATGCTACATTGGATGGATATTAAGACATTTCTTTGCATGTTCAATCTTTTGTTTCTTTATATTATGAGCACATACACAATGATAAATCCTTGATACTTACATTCTAAGAAAATTTGATTAGACAAGCATTACAATGGTGTGAGTGATGAATCTCATGTTTATTTTACTTCATTCCCTTTTTTTGTGAAATGTATTAAAGAAATTATTTACTAATAGAAAAGTATATTAAATTATATATTCTAGCATTCAAACTAGATTGTTCAAAAATTTTGGTCTAATAAAGATAAATTTAAAGTGTTGTTATGTTCTTTATTTTGTTTTATTATGCTTGAAGGAAAAAGAAATATTATGAACTAAAAAAATAATAAAAATATGGTAATGTAATCATTGAGAAAATGTAAAATGATTATAATGAGCATAAACAAACTTTAGAAGGTAAATTTCTAAGCTTAAGTCAAACAAAAATAACTTGATCGAATTGCACTTACTAGATGCTAACATGAAACAATGTTGTAGTCTATATGACAAAGCTATCATTTAAAGTCAATGAAAAATAAAATCATATATCTATATCTCATATAAAACTTATATGGAGAGAAAATGAGAACCCATAGTATAAAATATAATAAATAACTGATAAAAATTGTAAAATAATTTTATTTTATTTTGATAAAAGTGGATAGAACCACTGAACTATATTAAATTTTAAAAGTTTTTTACAAAGCGTCTGGTTCAAAAAGCACTGAAGGGAAAGAACCAATAAGAAAACCCTTTAGTATTGCTTAAGTAACACAAGCCTATTCTACCCAATACCAAATGCCCATTGGCATAGTACATCAAAAAACCCATCCCAATTACATAAGCCACATTAGATATAAGGGAAGCCGCCAATAGAAGCATATAGAAGGAAGATTAAAGTATGATCACCGAAGGATGCATATCCATTGCTGCCAAAAAACACCAGTCTGAACCACCCCTGTCTATGAAATACAATTCTCCAACCACTAGCAGAAATGAAACCATAATCAAACACCCTATCAAAATAAACATTGTGATCAAGCATAGCAGAACCCACACCAAAGAAAAGCCACACCAAACAAGGAGGTTGATGAAAACTACAACTATGCCCTTCTTTACTTCAAATATTCCAAAACTGAGGAAGGGATCTCATCCACACTTACCTCTTGCATATTAGCATTACTATCAATGGCTAAGTTAGCCAAGAAATTTGCAATCTTATTCACTTCCCTGTAACAGTGGGAAATCAAGAAGGAATAAAAAAAGTCTAATTTTTGCAAAATATGATCAAGTATATATTGTAATTGCCAACAATTCGACTTCTTTTTCATGACACTTTGAATAATAACCATAGAATCACCCTCAATTATCAAGTCCTTAATTCCCAAAGATATAGCCATATCCAAACCAAAGGACAAAGCAAAGAATTCTGCACAATTGTTAGACTTGAAACCAATCGCATGACAACGAGCTTGAATAAATCTTACCTTATGATCATAAATTACCATACCTACCCCTGCCAGGCCAGGGTTCCCACGAGAAGCACCATCAAAATTCAATTTAAAGTTCCCTTGCAGAGGAGGTTTCCAGCAAGCAAAATTTCTCTTACTTATAGCATTAGTCTTATTTAAAATAGATCCATGAGAAGGTAAGACTGATAACATTCTCCAAACTCGAGTTACCCTATCATCCTAATGAGAAAAAGAGGTAAGGGTTTCCAAATTCTTATAGATAAAAGACAAAGCAACTTCAGAGATGGAAGATTCAATCCTCAATAAAACCTCAGCCAAGGAAGAACTTGTTTGTTTAAAAATCCTATTATTACGCTCTAACCAAATATTCCAAATCACAATAGATGGAGAAATAATCCAAAGACATTCATAGAAAGATGAGGCAAATAGGAGAGGCCAGGCTCTAAAGTGGGAAAGGAGATCCTTACCAATAACAAAGGATAGATTAAGCTTTTCAAACAACCACTGCCATCAAGCATAGGCAAAATCACAGTGAAGAAACAAGTGTGCAGAGGATTCTAAATTTTTATTACAAAAGACACAAGAAAATATTGTTGTAATACCCAACCTATCCAACCTCATTCCTGTAAGGACCCTGTCCTGCACTGCTAACCAAGCAAAAGCACTAGCCTTTGGGAGGCAAGCCATATGCCAAAACAGCTTGCATGGCCAAGTAGATAAATCTTTAGCAACCAAGAGAGAATTATAGCCATCCTTAACTATGTACTTACTAGAGATATTCCTTGTCCAGATAAGCTCATCGTCAACATCAGAAATAATTATTACTCTCTCCGCCAACATCTTTTCATATTCCAATTTCACATTTTGATCAATATCTAAAAACTCAATTGATTTCCATTTTGCCACCTTAAGATTCCCACTATACTCAATTTCAAAATAATCAACCACAAAGACACCCCAAAGGGAAGAAAGAGTGGAAATTAAAGGAGACCAATCCCTTGAGTTCACCAGAGGGGGAAGTCCATTCCAAAATTCCTCCCAAAACCTGACCTTTCTACCATTATGAACAATCCATGAGAGATGAGGCAAAATTACTGATCTACATTTACATAGAAAATTCCAAATAGCTGAACCAGACGGTAAATTAGAAACTTGAAAAACATATTCTCTTGGTCCGTTATTTAAATATTTAGCAAACATAATCTGTGTCCAAAAGGGGAATGGTCTCTCATACAATTTCCAAACCAACTTAGCACCTAAGGCTAAATTCAGACTTTTCAGACTCCTAATGCTTGTGCCCCCAAGGTTTTTAGGCAAACAAACTTTATCCCATGCTACCAGAGGGAGTTTCTTCTTACCGTCTTTATTATTACTCCAAAGGAAGGACCTAAGAGTATCTTGCAAACTAACAAGAGCCGCTTTCAGAGACTGCAAAACAAACATGAGATAAATAGGAGCAACATTTAGGACAGACTTAATAAGAACAATTTTACTAGCCAAAGATAACCATCTATGATTCCATGATAGGATCCTTCCAGAGATAACTGAAATGATCTTATCCCAAAACTCAACTCTATCCTGCTTAATGAAGAAAGGTATACCAAGATAAGAACAAGGAAGATTTCCAGATGCAAATCCCCAAAAAATCTTCAATCTATCCTGAACCAATTGTGAAGCATGAAGGAAAAAAATCTTTGACTTATCAACATTGACTCTCTGACTAGAAAAGGATGCATAATTTTGTATTATCCCCTTTATCACTCTTGCCTCACCCAAAGAGGCCTGACCAAATAACAAGGTATCATCTGCAAACAAGCAATGCGAAATGCTTTGTGGAACATTCTGAATCTTAATTCCCTTCCAAAGCCCTCCTAGCTTAGCGACTCTTATAGCCCAATTGAACGTTTCATCTAGAAGAATGAACAAGAAAGGAGATAGGGGATTCCCCTACCTCAAACCCCTAGAAGAGGAGAAGAAACCACAAGGGGAGCCACTAATTAGAACCAAGAACCTTGCAGAAGAAATACAAGCATGAATCCATTTGACCCATGCCTTGGAAAAGCCCAATTTAAGTAGAACAACACACAACGCCCCCCATTCTACTCTATCATATGCTTTCATCATATCTAATTTGAGGATCATGGGCGGGATTCTCTGAGTAGAAATAGAAGGCAGAACCTCATGTGCCACTATAGCTCCCTCTGCCATCTCCCTTCCTATAACAAAACCACCTTGTTCTAAAGAAATGATCTTAGGTAGAATTTTAGCCAACCTTAAATAAATAGCCTTGGTAAAAATCTTGTACAAAGTATTACATAAAGCAATAGGGCCAAAATCACCAAATGTCTTGGTAACCTCTTTTTTAGGAATAATTGCAATCATTGTATTATTAAGCTCTTTCAAAACAAACCTATTCCTTCTAACTTCCTCAAGGACCAATAAAACATCATTTCCCACAATATCCCAGCATTTTTGAAAAAATAAAGGAGTAAATCCATCCGGTCCTGGAGCCTTATCAGGGTTCATTGCAAAAACAACATTCTTAACTTCATCCAAAGAAAAAGAAGACATCAACATTTTATTATCTTTCGAAGATACCAAAGAAGGAATATTAGAAGAAAAGTTATTATGAAGATCTCCATGCTCTGAAGACAATAGTGACTTAAAAAACCTAACTGCCTCTGAAGCAATATCCTCATGTTCTGTTAAAAGTTTGTCGTTTGGACACTGAATACAAGATATCCTATTTTTACTTCTCTTAATTTTTGTTGAAGAGTGAAATTTTTTTGTATTTCTATTACCATCTGAAAGCCAGATCTCCCTTGATTTTTGTCTCCAATAGATTTCTTCTCTAGACAAAACTTCTTCAAGCTCTACTTTTAGCAATTTTAGTTCATCAAAAACAAGAGGCACCATACCATGTTGAATCACATGTGAATTAAGACATTCAATCATATCTTGAATCCTCTGTTTTTCCTGAAAGATGTTCTTAAAATGCAAGATATTCTATTCTCTAATATTAAATTTCAAAAATCTCAACTTCTTAGCAATCTAAAACATTCGGGATCTAGAG
The DNA here is from genome assembly GCF_030272615.1 of Cryptomeria japonica. Taxonomy (NCBI): domain Eukaryota; kingdom Viridiplantae; phylum Streptophyta; class Pinopsida; order Cupressales; family Cupressaceae; genus Cryptomeria; species Cryptomeria japonica. The sequence goes on from NC_081415.1 coordinate 389,940,494, forward strand.
CAATAAGGAGCAGAACTCCACCATTTTTTGAGCAAAGGAAAAAAGGAAGAATCTCTAAACAACATAGGTTCAAAATTAAAAGGTGACTTAAAAGGAGCTTTATCTTCCAGAATTGATAGAGAAATTGGAAAATGATCTGACCCCGAAACTGGAAGAATAGAGGAAAAAAATTTGAACTCTGAATCAATCCAAACATCTGATAACAAAAACCGGTCTAGCCTTTCCGCAATTTGAGAAAAATCTCTTTGCATATTTGTCCATGTGAAAATCCCATTCTGAAACTGACAATCAAAAAGACCCATGTCCTTAATGAACATCTCAAAGTCTTCCATAATTTTTTTATTAGGAAGAATACCTCCTTTCTTTTCTCCCAAGTCAATGATAGCATTAAAATCCCCCCAAAGATTATAAAGGGACCATGCCTTAAAGGGGAGGAAATTCTCTTAAGATCTCGCCATAATTTAGTCTTCCTTTGAATACCAGAAGGAGCATAAATATTAAAAAGCCAAAACTTAACCTTCGAAAGCTTGCTTTTAACTAAGGCCAACATCCAGTTTACAGTAGAAGCAACTAGCTCAACCTCAATGTTATAGTTATTCCAAAGCAATGCCAAACCCCCTGACGCACCACAAGCTGGAGAGGAGAGGAATTCCCACTTTCTCCAAGAAGAAAAAACCAAATCAACAGACTCCTTTGACAATTTTGTCTCTTGCAACATGAAAATATCACACTTAACTAAGTCCATCTGGGACTTAATTAAGCGCCTCTTGTTAGGGGCATTTAAGCCCCTAACATTCCAAGATATAATTCTCATTTCTCTCGAGGGGAGACTGAGGCTCCCCTCTTTCCTTTAGATGAAGAAGACTTTCCTTCTCCAAAACTACTTTGAAGATTACGCTTCACAGCCCCCGACCTAGTCACAGGAGGACTGATAATAGACCTCTTACTCCTCTTACCCTTAGGAGTACCACTTCCTTTTATAGTGTCACCAAGAGAAATCAAATGCTTCCCTTTCCCAACACCAAGAGAAAGAGACAAAATCTGCTGAATCCCAGCATCAATTTCCAATTGAGTCTTTCGATTCTTTGGAGGCCTACCCCTACCAGGAGAAACCACAAATGAAGTCCTAATTAGAGTAGTTTGAACAATTGGTAAACTCTTACTTGACTTAGGAGAAGTCATGGCTAAATTATCTATGATGCCCACTTCTGATGAGGCCAAAACCTCAAAAGGGTTAGCAGATGCAGAAATAGGAAGGGTCGATTTAATTCCCCCCAAGTCATTCTCAATGGAACAGATAACCCTATTCATAATGTCCTCATCCATCTGATGCTCATGATCTTTAAAAAGATCATTTACTTGGTGAACCAGATTTTCATCTGGCACAATAATAGGAATGTCCCCCAACTGAATATTATTTCCTAAGGTGGCGTTAGTATCCACATCCACATCAACATGCTGCGAAGAATTAGACACCAATTCTTTGACTTGTTGAGAAAGGATAGCATCATCAGGGAACCTTAGAGAAGAAACCCCCACATTAGACTTTGAAACAACCCCATCATTCTTCGCAAAAATCTGACTAATCCCCTGACAACTTTCTAAGTATTCTTTTGACTTCACAGGACAGACAAAATTCCCACCACCATCATTTAGTGACTTATCCAGGGAATTCGAGGTAGTGAGATTTGGAAGCAGATCATCCACATTGTTGTCCCCGAAACCACAAGATTTTGGTGAGCTACTGTCTTATCCTTACTTGTAAATAACCCTACAAACTCTAGATTGTGAGACACAACATAAACCTCTCGCTTCCCAACATCCCTCATAGCCTGGTTAACCTCAAAAGTAGTGGGAGGTTTCCCAGTGGAACCATTAACATATAGTTTATCCAGAAATGGATTATCGTTACTACCCAAGCAATGTTTTGCCTTATCTAGAACAAAGGATTTTGAAAAATCCATAAGAAAAGGAGCATCCAATTGCAAGGAAGTTTTACCAAAGTCTTTCTCCAACTTATTAATTGGTTGTTTCCAGATACCCTCATGAGATTTAATGATACAGGTCATAGGGAAAACATTATTAGGGTTAGTCAGGACACAAATTTTTACCAAAACCTCCCCCTCCATAAAATCAAATCTTGATGATAAGAAAGAACCACAAGTATTACCAATTTGTTCCAAAACCTCTGGGTCCATAAATTCAAATGGTAATTTGGGCAAGCCAAACCAGAAAGGAACTAATTTAAAGCTTGACCAAGCAGGGACATAAAATGGTTTCCAAGCCGAAACAAACACTAAATTTTTACCAAACCAGTAATGTGAAGATTTTAAAACTTCATCCCTAACAGAAGAAGAGTTGAAAACAATAATAAATGCATTTGCAGAGAGTGATTGAAAATAACGCATATCAGACCACTTTTTCTACAATTTATGATGAAATTTAGATAAACTAGTTGCATCCCCCCATATTTCCCCAGAAATAGCATGTGTATGCAAACAACGAGCTTTCAAATCCACAACAGAATCAAGTAAATCAATGCATGGAACAAGAGCCCATACCCATGAAGACCCGCCTCCTAAATCAGAGCCGGTTTGATTTTCACTTACCTTATCATCTTTTTCCCTTACCTTATCCCCCCTTTGATGTGATGAAGATAACTCAAGCGGGTTACTGTTAGACTGTTTCTCCATCATCTTTTCACTAGCGTTCAGCCGAGAAACCCTAATTGCCTCATTTACAGATGAAAACTTCACAACTTTCACATAGGATGGTTTTCCTCCCAGCTTTGTAGATCATTTACCTAGAAGCCCCTTTAAATGATTTGGGATAAACTTTTGCCGCGGGCCCTGACCAAAATGCCTACGATCCAAAAATCGTTGATGCCCTTCATCAGATATGTCCATACTCCGCCAATTTCCACTGCTTGGACCTCTGAAAAAACCTCGAAAATACTTGGAGACCGGTCTGAAATTTCGTAAGTCCGCCCTCAACCAATTCTGCACCACCATATCTACCCATTTGCCCTTCGTGAAGACCAGTTGTGGGACATGTGGTGGATCATCCCAGCCCACATTAGCCCACTCGCCAATAACCCTAGTTTCGCCCATACCGAGCGAGAAATTGCAGAGCACTAATGTTTCACTTGATATTTTTTGTTCAAGTATGTCTCTGATGCACCGGTTTGAAAACCACCTCCTGTGTTGCAAAGCCGAGCCCGACAGAAATTCACAATCTCTGCAAATTCTCCATAGATTCAAAGTAACAAAAATGGTGAAAAGATGAAATCGTGAATCGTTGTTGGTCACAGATTTCCCTCGGATTTTGTAAAAGACAACTGAAAATGTAAAAGAGTTGCGGCAACCGTGAGTTTTCACTTAGGGTTTTGAAAAATAACCTGCGCCTTCACCTCTGAAAACCAAATGCCAGTCCTCATGGTCGTGCCCTATCTTGGTTGCGGCTAGGATTTGAAACCTTCGGGCATTTTCTCGAACAGATTGCGTCTATCCTTCCTATCCCCCTAGTTCGAATGCATATCACCCGCAACGCTTTTTATAAAGACCTCGCTCCACCAAATTCTTGCTCACACCAATTTGAGAATTCCATGCATTAAACTCCCAACTTAGTCTTCCACAAAATCTGCTTCCAGAAAAGGGATACTTTTTAATATTTTATTAAAATAGATTGATATTTTTATTTTTTCATGTCTAACGTTCTCCTTTAAAAATTGTAAAATAATTGCAATGTATTTTATAACTAAATTTATCTAAATTAAATGAAAAATAACAAAGAAATGTAAGAGATATGAAACCATTGAGCAAGAAGTTAAATCCAAATAATTGAGTCCAATAATCACTTATATTTGAGATTGTGATAAAATGATTGACTTCTAGAGTGCTTGCCAAAATGATCAAGCCACTATTTTGATCTTTTAACCTACATAGGTAGTCAAATAAAAAACATATTAGATTTCATGTTTGTTGTTAATCGTATATGTGTTTGAACAACAACATTAATGAATATGAATACTAATAATTCAAGTTTATATAAATACTAATACTCTAATGTGGATTTGAAGAATATTTGGAGATGCAATGAAATGGACCTAGTGATGCCAATCAAATATTTAGAGAATATAAAACAAATATAGATATAAAGTTTTGTATTTTTTCTTAAAGTGAACAAAATAATAAAAACCTCAAGATAATCTAAATGCTCACAAACTCGTAAAAAAATAAAATTAGTGATATAAAAAATGTATTCCAAAGCCACATATACAGAACACAAATTAAATGAGAGATTAAAGTAAAACAATGATTATATCACTTATTTCAAGAATCTTGGAAAGGTGCCTTAAAAAAATAAGTGAAGGCAAGTTATCCTTGCTCAAGAGGATGTCTCTCCAAAAATATCTAGAAAACAACAACATGGAGTGTCGCCAAAAACTTACAAGCATCAATAATCTATAATAGAGAACAACAAAGTGTAGTGAAGCTCACAAAATCAATTCTCACAAGAGTAATGATGGATCAATAATGTCTTATAAAGATCAACATTGCATGGGAGCTATATAATGGAGGAGAAGAAAAACTATAGCTAGTTAATTACATCAAAAACTCAAAGAGAACCTTTTTTTTAAATCTTGAATCATCTTTTACTATTTTGGGTAGGGGTTTAAGGGTATTGTTGAAAACTTGATAAAAGTAGGGTGAAAAATGATTACAATCAAATAGAAGTTAAATGGTATTATTTTAGTCATTAAATAGTGCCAATATGACTATAGTGTCACAAAGAGAAAATCGTGATTGGGTGGGCAACTAATCACATTTTAATCTTCAATGAACCAAATTTAAAATATCATAAAATGACATCATTACACAAAATAAAGACAAAAAAAAAATAAAAAAAATACATGACTAGAAAAATAATCACACAACACTTGATATTTGAACATAATCATAGAAACACACATACCACTCGATATCTTAACTAAGTAAGAAGGCTAGGGAAGGGCTAATTGATTCCTAAAAATATGCTATGGCAATGAGCACCAAAATGAGTAAAATTTGTAGTATCCAAATTGTAAGGTATGCATCATTTGATATTATATTTTGCCTCCACTTTAGTAAGTTGATGTCACAATGAGATATTAACTAGCTAAAGTACAAAAATCGAAAAAAAATTTTTATGTAGGAGCACAAAGAATATATGTAAGTCTATGAGTGAATAACCTATGTCCCTATGCTAAGACCTACAAAACATATTAGGGAAATAAAACTTGGAACATAAATATAATGAAAAATTATAACTCACAATGGACACAAAAGATCATCCTCATCATATTGTACTAAAATTTTCATCATCCTTAATTGATCATATTATTTAATTGGCCCATTCAACTACTAAGTGGTAAATAATTATATTATTTATTAATATAAGTCATTATGAAGATATAAATTCAGAGGATAGGGATGATGAATGGGTGGCAAAAGATGATGGGGGTTTTGATGAAAATTATTATGATCCCCACTCAGAAGAGAGAAAACCCAATAAGAATAATCGAAAGAGAAAGAAGGAGAGGGCTCAAGTTTTATGGACGAATGACTCCCATATTGATCATTTGAACTGTGTTGATTAGATGAAATCCATGGTTGAGAAAGGTAAAAGGATCAAAACAGGTTAAAATGGTGACAAAACTAAATATAAGGGTAAGGAAATAACTACAAAGAAAAACATGTCCTCTAAGCCAGATAAAGGTAATGGCGAGTTGAATCCCTTTCCTCAAGACCTCCCAGAGGTTTCTCCTCTCCTCAATACCAATCATGAAGATATGTATGATATCTTAGGGTTAGCCAGGGATGACGTTGTTGGTTATTTCAATATTTTTAAATGGTTTTTTATGGAGGTTACCAAAATTAATGTGAAATTACGCTCTCTACAGAAAAAAAAATTGATTCTAACTAGAGAATTAAAGGGACTTCCATAAAACATGAAGAGGAAAAAAAGATGCTTGGTATTCTAGAAGAGGTAGCTAAAGATGCTAGTGTTATGAAGTGACTATGAAAGCCACATTAAGGGTCTAGAAGACAAGATGCATAAAGTACATGAAAACTTGAAAAAATTAGTCAAAGTTAGTCACAACACTATCCATAATATTGCTAAAGGTATGTGCCTAGGAAGAGAACATCATAGGTGCTTCTAGTTCAGGTGATAAGAATGTTGGTTACAAAAAGAGTAAGGGTAATCAGAGTAATCTCTTGACTAAGAGCGGACCTTGTTTGTGCATGTTTAGTAGCTTAAAGAAGTCTTGTGAAGACAAAAAGAAAGATTTGCAAGGTCTCGCAGATCTCCACTCGAGCTTATATCAACAAGAGTTGCAAGAGCTGGAGGTTGTTGAGACACTTAAGAAGATGTAATTGGTTTCTCTAGTTGTTTCTTTTTTGTTGTTTATTATCCATTTTTTGGTTGTTTGTAGGCTAGTAGTAGGCTTTATTTAACTCTTTAGCAACATTTTGTATTAAGGGTTTTGGGTCCCTTCAAAACCCGCTTTACCCTTAATCTAAAACTAACTAAATAAATCTCCACCTCACATCTAATTAAAAGATCATATTATTTAAATACATCTTTTCCTACCTCATATCTAGCTATATATTATTATTATTTAATTACTTCAATTTCTATCTCACATAAATAATTAAATTAAATCTATTTTTATCTTCTATTTTCATAAATAAATGAGCAACTAATTGTTTTTCCCTTGACTAATTTAATATCATCCCTCCATCTTGAACAAAGTAAATTAGCACCCTTCATCTTCGCCTTGATCCAAGGAAAATCCTCTCATCCATTCTCCACCATCAATCTTCTAGAAAAATCTCCACTATTTATTCTCTCACAAAAAAATAAATGAAGGTGCAAGTTCCCAAAAATTTATGATTTATCTTTGATAGGCATATGTTGCAAAAAAATTGAAAGTGAATTTTTGACTAGCCAAATCTTGAACCCTTGGATTTAATCCAATTGTAATGATGAAATTTAGTGAATCTATTTATTCAATAATTGCATTTGCAGTCTTTTGAATTATTTTTTTAACTATATTTGGTACTCTCTCTCCATACTAAATATTGGAGCAAAGCTCTCTACACATGGTAGATATTCTACCCCTACATTTAATAACTTTTGCAACTTGTATTGCATTTTATTCCAAGTAGATTATGTTGATGTATGTAGCGTCTGTCGGATCCTTCAGATTGACATAAATGCCTAGTGGCCTATCGGCCTTAGACATTTATATTCTTCGATTTAAATCTCATGTTCTTGGAGATTTCTTATGTTCTTAGTTTAGCGACTTTATGAAAATCAGTTGCAAATGTATATTAACTAATTATAACTACCACCTTAGGAGATGTGTTAGTTAACATTGGTTAATCCCTTGAGAAGACGTGTTGATTAAAGATGAACCAACTTGTGTATAAGACGTGTTGCTTGGCACCACCCTTGAATGGGTACACAGACCCATTCCTTCACTCTTCCAAGGGATCGAATCATAATTCATAAGTAGATCAAATTATTAGAAGACATCAAGTAGATCCGATACATATTATCCTACAAAAGTTCAATAAGCAACAGTTCGTGTTCTCATTATCAAAGGATATTAACTAAAATAGAAGTAAGACCAATTAAGAAGAAATAATTGTATAGTAGTCCTCAATCCTACTGCAGTTCGAATTGATCATTATAGTCTAGTGTGAATTTTTATCTATATTATATGATCACCAAACTCAACATGGTATTAGAGCAGGATTAAGGAAAGATCAGATCAGACAGACTTGAGGGAGCATCAAACTTTTTATTTTGGAAGTTTAGAATTATGATTGCCTTGGGTGAAAACAAATTAGAAGAATTCGTGAAGAAAGCCATACCAGAACCAACTAAAGAGGATGAGAAGCTTCAATGGAAGAGAAAGAACCACAAAGAAATGAAGATGTTGGTTGACTCTGTGAAATATCACATTGTGCCAATTATTTCCAAGTTGGAGATGACATATGACATGTTCAAAGCATTAGAGGAATTGTATGAGATCAACAACACAAGCCGAGCCCTTGCATTAAAGCAACAACTTCACCACATCAAAATGACGAAAGAAGAATCCATCACCTCATACTTCATGAGAATTATTGAATTGAGAGATCAACTCTCTACCATTGGATACACTATAGAGGGAAAAGAGTTAACCATGTTGGCACTCAATGGTCTCCCTTCATCTTGGGAGTCATTTATTCAAGGGATAAGTGCAAGATCAAAACTTCCTAAGTTTGATCAATTGAAGATAGACTGCATTCAAGAAGAGTCAAGATTGGTCACAAGAGGCATTGATCAAAGTTCTACAAATGAAGATATTCATGTTCTTGCCTCTCAAGTTCCTCAAAGAAGAAAGTTAAGAAATGACACTTCAAAAGAAAGAAGGATATTTCAGAAATCCAATGCTTTAGATGTGACAAATATGGTATCTATGCAATGAAATGTCCAACCAAGACTATGCCTCAAGCTTCCATTGCGGATGTTGGTGAGACTCTTCCACAATAGGATTCAGATGGATTCATATTCTGATTTGAAAGAGATAAGTTTTATGGTTGAATAAAGTTCATGAATTTCATATTTAGTTATTAATTCATGCAATTGCATTATGCGTGTTATTGGTGAAACAACATTGTCAGCGAATGTCCACTTATGACAAGCTACATTTGGATATCCTGTTTTTAAATTTCTTCAATTTACTATGAGAAACTTGTCCCTTACATACATGACATCTTTAGAATCACAGCCTATTTCTTTTCAGGTTATAAAGTTTTGAAGTTCTATTTGTGATGAAGAGATTGAAATTCGGGAAGAATATGCAGAGGACTTTAGTGGAGATTCTGAGATTTTGCATTTCCAATTTTTTATATAAAACACATATTTACCTACAGAAGTGCAACAATTCACTTGTAAAAGCCATATAGGCATTTGTGAAGGTGATGATAGCATCTAGGGTTACGAAGCAAGTTGAGACAAGAAGGCTCTTCCAGTGAGAGGGAGCGTACTGCAAGGAGATTTTGTTCTAAATCTTAGGATGGTCATATTTCTGCCTAAGGCTCAATCTTATGACAATAGATCCATGGTGGCTTTGGATCTAGCACTTCCAACCATATGAGGATCATACCAGATGATGGAAGTCTCCTGAAGAAAGATATCTTCCATGATTGGGACCATGTGAGAAGGGGATGCTTCTGTGACAGAGGGAGTAGTTAAGAGGACGTGCTTCGATTGATATCCGAGGATCTTGATCATACTATTCAGAGGGAGTGGACCATGTCAAGATGGTTTCTCTAGTGATCAAGTATCACTATGTTAGAGACATGGTGGAAAGGAATGCTATTCAGTTGAGATACATTAGTATTGATGAGAAAACGACATACATTCTCACCAAGCCCCTCTCCAGAATAAATTTTGTGTACTTTCAAGGTAAGCTTGGTATGGTGGAGAATGAAGCCCTAGCTGAGATTGAGTCTTTGCTTCATTGATTTGTTTATATTTGTTTACATATATACTAATGTATTATTCTCTTCAAAAAGATGTTTAAAGTGTAAACTCTTGTTAGTGCATTTCTCCTTGAGAGAGACTTGAGGTGTAAGCCCTTATCTCCACCATCTGATATGGTTCATGGTGGATGTCATGTGTGTGATGCCAAGACAACACTAAGTGAGAGAGTCCGTGGTGATTTTCTTGTACTTGTGTGTTTACCCTTTGGATGAGCCATGGTGAATATCAATTTTGTGAGGTGACGATCTCACAATAATGGTTGATATCTCGTGAGGTGATATCTATGGATAAGCCATAATGGTGGATATTACGTGAGGAGGTATCTATATATAAGCCATGATGGTGGATATGATGTGAGGTGATATCTATGGATATGCCACGATGGCTAATATCACAGAGAGGTGATATCTTTCCCTTCCACATATGGGTGTAGCCATTGTGATCAAGATCACGATGAGGTGATGTGTCTTGTAGACATCTAGAAGGATTCCTCCCTAGCTAAGAGGGAGTGTTGATGTATGTAGCGTCTATCAGATCCTTCAGATTGACATAAATGCCTAGTAGCCTATCGGCCTTAGACATTTATGCTCTCCGATTTAAATCTCATGTTCTTGGCGATTTCTTATGTTCTTAGTTTAGCGACTTTATGAAAATCGGTTGCAAATGTATATTAACTAATTATAACTACCACCTTAGGAGATGTGTTAGTTAACACTGGTTAATCCCTTGAGAAGACGCATTGATTAAAGATGAACCGACTTGTGTAGAAGTCATGTTGCTTAGCGCCACCCTTGAATGGGTACATAGACACATTCCTTCACTCTTCCAAGGGATCAAATCAGAAGTCATAAGCAGATCGAATTATTAGAAGACATCAAGCAGATCCGATACATATTATCCTACAACAGTTCAATAAGAAACAATTCGTGTTCTCATTATCAAAGGATATTAACTGACATAGAAGTAAGATCAATTAAGAAGAAATAATGGTACAACAGTCCTCAATCCTACTACAATTTGAATTGATCATTACAGTCTAGTGTGAATTTTTATCTATATTATCTGATCACCAAACTTAACAGATTAGATTTTATCAGGCAATATTTGTTCATAGATTGGATTCTACTTTGTTGAATTTGCTAGCTAAAATTTATATTTTGTATTCTTAGTAAATGCACTAGGTTGTGATAATAGTATCTCAGAAATGTTTTGAATAAAATGTAATTTTTTTTCAATTGTTGTCCCTTGATAAATATGACAACCCTTATGGAACTGCTTCATTTACATTTAGTAGTTTTTTGAACTCTTGGATAGAATTAAGGTCTATTATATAAATATGAAGGCAACAACTCATATGAGGATGCTTTAACACTTTTTTCAGCTTAAGGTCCATGGACTTTGTTTTCTCTCGTACAAGTGACAAAATATTGTCATTTTACTTCTCTGCTAGAAAGTAATTTTAAAATAGTGTTTATAAGTAAAAGAAAAAGGTATATAAAACCTTATTAAAATGTTACATTTTGATTCCACCAAAAATATTCCAAAAGATCATTTATTAAAGGAATACTCAATTATCAATAACTTTTTGGTTGTTTTTTATAGGCTCAGTAGCACCAATATAAGATATAAGTGACTAGATGCACTAATTGTTTACTACAAGTAGGTGTAGGAGCATTAGTTATTGCCAAGGGTACAAGATCATTAAGCACAAATACAAACAAAACCAAGGCCTAGTGAACATCCTAAAGGATGTCATATCTTTATCATTGTCATGTGAGCTAAATTGTCTAGCCTTCTACAATATTAAGTAGAAATAGCCAACAAATTACTTTTGATGAAATGAATATGATTATATTATTTCCATGAAGCTTAGGTGGAAAAGCACTTGAGTGATTTTTACACTTACCACAAAACACCATCACCAAATTAAAAAATCTAGGTAGGCCATTTATTAAACATATCTCATACATTGTAGGATGAAAAAGCACCATGAGGGCCTTTGTAATTTCAAACAACATCAGAGAGAAAGTTTCTCTATATTATTATAATGATGGAGATCCCTAGTAAGTCAATTCTATAAGAATAAAATAGGAAAATCATCTAATAATTTATTAATCTTTTGTTGATTATTAGGTCTCATTTTTTACTTCATACACTTAAGCTATACTTAGGAGAGCTTTTTTCTATTTTTAGGTCATGTAATCTTTTTGTCTTATAGCATAGCATGAAGACAATTGTCATGGTCTAATTTAATCTTCACCTAGGGTTTCATCTAGGGTCTCTTTTCCCTTTTTCCTTTTATAAGGATTCATCATTCTAAATTGTAATCATCTAGTAATAAATTAATCCATTATTGAGAAGCATATTCAATTGTTGTTTTGGATAAATTCAATTCTCAAGGTTGTATAGAAAATAAATTTCTTTTATCTTTACATGTGATTAGTGTTTTGGTTATAGGTGATTTTTGGGATCCATGGGGTTCAAAAATCAGCTCCAACCTAGTACTAGAACACCAAATAAGTGATTTATTATCATTTTTGAGAGATTTGCCCTTGAAAAAAATTAGTGCATTCTAGAGAAAAATAGACACCACTATTGCTTCCAAAATGCTAAAAGAGCCTAAGATCACCTATTCAAATGTCAAAATCCAAGCAGTTGAGAAAAAGCCAACAAAATATACATATGGTGATGATATTTTCCAAGACATGATGGTGAGAATTTAAAAATTTAATGGTTTAATGCAAATCCAACAACCTTTTGTTTTAATCCCTCTTGACATCTTCTTTTCTTGCCAACAGCTTATTTGTACCAAAAATTGGAATTGTTAAACCCATCAACAACATATCCAAACCCACCAATGGTGATTTCCTTTAGTAACCATCAAAGATCCAAGTGGCAAAAAGAAATGAAAAACCATAGCAAGCATCCTAAGGCAATTTGGAAGTATTTATAGTAGTTTTCCAATCTTTGTAAGTAGTTTCACATAAGTCTACAGCAATTTCAAGAAAACTTAGAAGTTTTTTCACATAAGTCTACAGCAATTTCAAGAAAACTTAGAAGTTTTTTGGCATCTGAGGACTCATATCTAAACTAGACATATCAAATAGTAGATCAACATGAGGTAATATCATGTATGATTGATTTTGATTTTTTTAAGTATTGAACATGACAATATGTGTGTTGTATCAAATATTGAGTATCCCCACAAGCTGTGAAAGAGACTTTGACAGATCTATGGAGACCCTTCTATCCATTCTCAAATGATCCCACTATAGATTGTCTCATTCCACTTGATGATGTAGATAGTGATGTGTGGGAAAAGTGATCTGAAACTAAGATGTGCATTGACCTAGATCAATCATTCTCTCATACAACATTAGAGATGTGAGTGGGCTTGTTTTTTTGTTCACAAGAAAGAACAAAGTCGTTCTAGACTCACACTTGTATAATGCTGTTGGTTGTTGAGGATTGGTTCAGTATGTCCAGTAAACTAAGCTAAAGGTGGATAAAATGAACAAGTTCAATAGAATAAAGAAGACACATAATAGAAGTGGAAAAGAAGAAAAACAATCTAAAAATGAAGTGCAAAGAGGAACATGTGATTGAAATCTGGGGCTGATTGTGCAAGACTCCAGCGCCGGGCATTAGTGTTCAAACACTATGTAGATGGGAGTTGATGTTGGAATAGTCTGAGCCTGAATCTATGTAGATGTCCTCAAAATTTGGAGCCAAAATAGGGGGACACTACTGTTGGGTGCTATAGTTCTAGGGTTTTGGGTTGTTCAACGTCTAAAATTATCCATCATAATTTCTATGTCTACCATAGTTTGAATCCTTCAGATTTACACCTACACACTAAAAAAACAGGGGGAAAAGGTTGTGTTATATAAGGGCTTGCATCAGTAAAATCTGTGTGTTGGTGTTCAAACAACATTGCACAAGGAACCTTTCCCATCTGATTGCAGCTCCTTAGGTGTGCGGCTGTTGTTGTGGAAGAGTCGGTCCTTGGTAGATGTGAATCTCCATCTAGTTTGTCATTATTCCTTGATCCATCTTCCTCAGAGAGTTCGTGCCCATCACTCATCATACCAGCTCTGACTTCTTGATCTTCTTGCCCCTGTTTATTCACCTCTGCAAATCAATTAAACCCTACATTGTCTTGTCAAACATGAACATAACTTTCGAGAAAGGAGTCCCCTGATGTCCATTTCCTGTGCATTGTTTTGAGTAGACTATCCATCTCTGTATAAATCTAAAATTATCAAACATTACACCAAAAGTTATCCATTAAACATATTCACTATCAGATTCCTGGTTCATTATAAATTTCACTTGTTTTGGTACTGTTCAGGCAGGTTTCTTAAGTTTTCTATCCCCATCTAAATTTACCCATAGTCATGACGCAATATCCACCTACAGACACTCTACTTCTGCAACAAACAGTATCCAACCTTCTAATTCCTGAGCAATACCAAGCTTCTTCTGAAGAAAAACAGAACCTATGTGCCTCACTTCACAACTCATCTGCTAAAGTCTGTGATCATGCACTATTTATACATGACTGTAGGACACTTGCAACTGCAGAATGTGGCAAATGTCTTTAATTCTTAATATCTTCTGAAATTATGCTTTGGAGTATGTCCATACCCTATTTCAACGCTTCCAGCTTGGCGAAACCAGGTAAGTTGGTCAGAAAAAGTTGCGTAATTGCGCTTTACACAAGCCAATTTCATTTGCTTTACAGTTTCTAAAGATTTTTCAGAAAGGAAAATCCAGATAGTGTGCATTCTCTAATCATGGTGATCCCTGAAACCACATTTCTTTTACGCATTTTGTCAAACGACTAGCTGCCTTGTTCTATGCTTGTACATTTTGTATCATACCTACGAGAGCGTTCCAACTACAATACCTCACAATAATCTCTTTTCCATATACTTTGATGGATGTCCACACCCTATTCTAAAAGCAGCCATTTTGGCGCAAGTAGAAGAGGAAGTAGATAAAGATTGTAGAAATTGGCTTTATGTCACAATCCTCTTTTATCATCTTTTGATTTAAATACAATTCTATTAAATTTTTGGATAAGCTATTTAAATGATTGAATAAATGTTATAAAAAGAATGAAAATATAATACACACACTTGGAGAATATACATTATTATTATTTATTTATTTTCCACTCCCAATTATGACACATGTTGTAGGAAGAATACGAAGCTTCTAGATGATTCTTCACCACCTTGCATGTAACTCCCCCACTAAGTTTAATCAATTTGCATGAAATCCAATATTGGAAAAGAATCTCCCTTTTAATTAAATTTTCTAGATAGTGGAATTGAGGGTTTTTTTACATTCACTTATGAGGCATTCGTAATATCAAAAATATAGTTATAGATCTTCCTTTATATAAAGAATTTTTTTTATATATTAGATTGTAAATCTTTTATTTGGGGATAAACAATAATGATAATGCTTTCATATAGTGCATGTAAAAGATAGTTTATTTATTTATTTTATTTCCCTTAAGAAAATATGCACATGATCTTGCTTTTTGTTTTTTTCCAAAGATTTTAGCAAAAAGAAAATCATATTCGTTTATTTGTTTAAATCTCTTTTTCTGAGATTAATTCTTCCCTTGTGATTTGAATCTTTATTTCTTCCCTCTAATTCATCTCTCTGGTTCTTCGAATGGAAATCTGAATCTCATTCTTTAATCTCTCTGTGATTATTAGTTAAATAAATCTCCCTGTGAGCTGAACAAGATCTCTCGGTGAATACTAGAAATAAACAATCTTCCTATGAATACTGGAAATAAACAATCTCCCTGTCAATACTGGAAATAAACTCTCAAACCCCCTGTGTGAGCTTTGTATAAACATCTGCCTACTTCTTGATAATCTGGAGCAAATTGTTCTCTGTTTATTTTATTTCTCTGTTACACTTTCTTCCCTGGAATTGAATTGTTATTCTCACTCTTACATTAATATTTTCTTTATACACATACCTGTTTATGTATCCTCCTTTTATGCAATTTAATATTTTGGAAATTTAAGCCTTATATATATATATATATAAAATTTATATCATGCGAAAGGAATATAGTAAATGTTCAAGGTAAAATTTTAATATAAATATAAAAATAAAGATAAAGCATGGCATTCGGAAATTATTCCGAACACGCCTTGGGCTTCGTGCAGGCTAAGGTAACTATGGGGGAGGGGAGTAGTGGAGGGGCCCACGACGTCCCCTCACCTCTGCGGGTCTGCACCTAGCAAGCTGATTAATTACCCCGTCAGAGCCGAGAAGGGGGATAGTTAGTTCGACTGATGCCCGCCCATCGGTAGTCACAAACAACTTAGTCTGGGACGGAACCTGTGGGTCCCCACTCCCTTTTTCATTAAATAGGATTTGCATTTGTTGTATTTTTTTTTAGTTTTTGAAAATTAAAAAAAGGGGAAATCTGTTTATTTAATTAGTTTTTTTTTTATATATTTAATAATTTGCAATTTTAATTTTAACTTAGAAGAATTTATGAATAATTGAGATCATTGTGTAGTTAAATTCACAATTAAATTATGTCTAGTAAATCTACAATTAATTTATCTTTAGTGAATTTCATAATGGTAAATTATATTATATCAAATTTTATAATTAGAGCTATTCAATCTATTTAAGATCCATTGGGGCACTTAATTGGCATCTACCAATAAATTTATAACTACGTTTGAACCAAATGTCTAAGCTAAGTTCTATTTTTGGTACTAGTGACTTTATAAATGATTATTCTTGCATGTAACTTACACTACCCTCGCTTCATACAATTTCTTATACATTAATTACATTTATTGACGTTTTCATCTCCATGCAAGTTATGCGTTTAATTCTTAATATGCAAGTTTCATAATTGTCATTATTATGCAAGTTATGTTTCAAGTTTTGAATAATAAATAATTTTAGTTATAATTTTTAATCCGCGAAATTCATCAAGTAGTTTTTTCAATTAATTAAGTTTTGCAATGTCTAAATTTTGCATGTTCAATTCATAATCATTTTCAAGCATGATGTTTATCATAAATTAGAAAATTAAACAAAGGAAGTTGGAAAACCAAAACTTAGCAGCGTTCGGTATATACAGTGCCTCTGGGTGACGCTTACGGGTAATGCCATCGTGTTGAACTACTGCACTTAACGCCTAATAAAGCTGCATCAACGACGTCTGTGGCATTGTCCCTATAAATCGTCGGGGAGTAATAAGGGACACTTGGAAGTTAAAAACCAAGGGGTGGGTAATCCTCCTTGGATCGATAATTTAATAAGATAATTCTAAAATGATCTTTCATCCGCTGAGTTAAACCATAGTAAACTCCTATAGGGATGTTGAGTGAAATGCTTTTATGAAATTGTTTTAATCTCGAAGATTTGTTGTCGATTGGCAATTGGTCAAGGGTGACTCTTATGATAGGTAATAGGTTGTAGTTGTTTTAGGCCACAAACAATAGGCCATCTTGAGCCTTTGTTTAAGTGTTACCACTGTGGGTAGCAACCGCAGAGAAATTGTTTGGGACATTGACCCTAGAAAGGGTTGTGTACCCACTAATCAGTTTACATCAAACCATAGAGTAGAAAATAGAACTACATACTTTACGCCTTGATCTCGTGCCGAAGCGGGTATGTAGCCAGTCTTGGGATGGAGTTGTCCCTCGTACTCAGGCATTCGTGGGTGGGGTCTAGGCTTGGTATAGAAGGATGGAATAGAATTATAATTTGAAAGATAATTAAAATGGAAAAAAAAAAAGTAATTCAATGCATACTTGGAAGGAATCCTGTATGGATTCGCTTGACTTCCCGAGGCTTTAAGCCAAATTTCGAGGCGAAATTCAAGCTTGTATTTTGTTATTTAATTTCTCCTAAGGACGACGACCTCAGTGCACTTTTGTTAGAAGAGTGTAGTACTTAGTGAGTGGCTCAGGACCCGAATGGTCCCGATGAGTCTAAGTCTCTGGCCAGAGCACCTCCTATCCCGATTGGATAGATGCCTACCCCGTATGGGTAGATGCCTATCCTATATTGGATAGATGAAATCTTATGTCCTGTATGGACAAATGCCTAACCCATATGGTTAGATGCTCATCTCGGATGGATGAATGCCTAATCCAAATGGATGGATGCCCAAAGTATGCAATTGAATCAAACACAATGATTAAATTAAACACACAAAAAAAAAGAATGGTCAATTTTGTTGAGTTAATTATGGTGGGTTATTACACTTTATACCTACCAATTGCATTTGGTTGAAAGCTTGTAAAGCCTTTGCTGTAAATTCATTTTGTGCATATCCTTGCAATCGAGCTTTTCATGAAATGAGATTTCTCTGAGGATTTTTATTGAACAACTTACCTATATTTATATATGTTTCCACATTCTGTATTCATGACGAACGCGTCTATTCTGGCTCCAAAACGGCACTGTCGTATAAAGGACATGCATCCGGAGCCCATTGACATACATGCCCTCTCATGATGCGATGAGTTGCGTTCTGGGACCCACCATTGGGCTGACCTAGAGGCATGTTGTCGTTTTCCGGTTGACAGAAAGGCTTAACCAACACACTCGAAGCATTGACCGCTTAGAGTGGCTGGTGTGGGCCCCTCTGAGCCGTATGCTTTGCCGCGTAATCCCTGTAATCAACAACTTTGGCAGTTTGCATTTGCATATGGCCTGTGCCAAAATGGGAGCTTTCGAACTAAATTACTATTATATATTTGATTATGTTAAATTATTTTTGGCCATCTCTTATCAATATAATGGTAAATTATGTTTTTGATTAGTCAATTATAAGTTTTTTGGTAAAAATTTTATATTATTTCTCTATCCTTTTTTCTTTATATGTAAGTAATCAATGTGGTAAAAAATGTCAAGCTCTAATATTTTTTCTTGTTGATAGTTAATGTAGTCAAGATGAGAAATATTTTATATTAATCTGACTTCTATAAATTAATTCATAGGCTTATGATAGCCAAAGTTATGGCAAAACAAGAATTTCATATAGGTCTTTTAGTAATGTCTATGAACAAAACTGATTTTAGATGTAGTCCTAAAATTTGATCCAAAAAATAGTCATGTATATTTAATTATGTTCAAGGATTATTGGAAAACAAAATTATAAACCCTAACAAACTCAACATTGTATACAATTTCCTTTCCATTGAAATCACTAAATGCAAATATGCAACTATATCTAATGAATAAGCAATTCATATGTTTTCTTTAAAACTCTAAATATCATATATGAACTCATCAATTTTGTAGCATAAATACAATAATACACCAAAGTGTACATATAAGTGAATCACAATAACTTCATTCATCCCATAGGAGGCAACCCTCCTAAAGCAAGAAGGTGATAATTCAAGAGATATTGAGTGAATAAGAAAGAATAAGGTATAGAAGCATACCAAAATTTACTTAAAACCTTTTGAACAAGCTAGACAAGGAAATTTTCAATTCTCTTTAGATATTTCTTAAAGAGAAGAAAAAAAAATGAACAGATCAACATAAATTATGGTAAAAAATATGTAACAAAATATCGAATCACTACAAGCAAGGGTTGGACCAAAAGAACACTTATGAGGATGTTCTTATTATTCTACTAGGCACTTAATTAGTTTTTTAGTATTTTGTATCACACTTCATTGTGATTAGCATGTGGTACTTAAACATTGTGTGAGATAATTGGATTGAATTTATTATGATTTTAGTCCTCTTCTACTCCATCAATTGATAGCTAATGTTGCAAGTGTGACTCTATATTTTGGGTCATAAGAATATTTTTCCAATAAATTAAATGTTCACTATACAATTCACAAAAAGTATATTTAGACAACTAAAATTGACACATCATCATTCCAGCTCATCTATTGTCATTTTATTTCTAATTAATCATTTGTATTTGATTAATTATTTTATTTTCTTTCTAAAATTAATTAAATAATAAAATTTATTATTATTGATTCCTATTTCTAGCGTTTACTCCACATCATTTTTCTATAAGCTCCCTTAGGTAAATAAATCTCTATCTCACCCCCATCTAAAAATTCAATAAACACTAGAATATTTAATTAATTAAACACCTAAGAAAAATTAATTAATATCCCTAATCATTTGTGCATGCCTAATAATAAATATTCAAATATTTATGTTCTCAATTTCTCAAGTAGGTGCATATGTCATATCACTTGTACACTTGCAATACTTAAGGCATAGGAGTTATTTTCACATCCCTCAAAAAAATTATTTTTAGATCCTTACCACCCACTCTATCCAAGACACATGTCACTCACCCTTGATTCCCCTTGAATCATGGAGAGACGTTGAGTTCCTCAATTACAAGCATGAAACTTGTTCTCTTCTTATGCTCCCAATCCTCTCAAGCCGTGAGAACCTTTGGTCTCTCCAACTAATCTAGGCCCTCTATTTTCTCACACAAAAATCTATAAATTTGTTGCAAACCAATCCATTTGAACGAAATTCTTAGATGTTACACATTGTTGTATTGTCATTATGAGAATTTAATATTATAGTCTACCCAATTTATATCCTTGGATATGAATATCATAGCTTGGTGCATTGATAAGGCACGATGGACAAAAATATTTTGTATGCTTTCATTATATTAATTTTCTTTTGTTGTGACTAAATTGTGTGTCCATGTGAGATATATTGGTTAACTTCATGCTTTAATTGTCTATGTATAGTCACATTTTTGTGTATATAGCATATATAATCTTAATCCTAAATATGTACAAATGGTTTAACATAAAAAAAAATGGAATCTATCTCACACACACACACACACACACACACACACACACACAAAATCATTTCTTATCTTTGATCACAATTGGACACACTAATATGTGCCCCAATATTCAATATCTTGGTGACAAATCTCCCCTCTAGTTGACATCACATGTTGTTGATAAGTGAATTCATTGTCTCATTTACACTCATCATGAATGTAAAAACTATAAGCATGAGCTTGATTTTTTTTGTTACATGGTGTTTTTATTTAAAGCTTCAGTATTATTTATTTTGAATGAGTCTTTCAATGACATAATCTACACTTGCTCTAGCCTACAAAATTTTATAGTTTTCCATAGACGTAGCTAATAGAGATAACATGTAACCAATAAATAGAATCTAAACTTGTTATTTGACTCCTAAATGGATGATATGATGATGTTCCTATGGTTTGTTTAAAGATCCTTCAATTTTGTATTGTCTATGCATTTTCAAGGCAAGAAGTGTCATGTTAGTAGAGGTTGTAAGTTGTGTTGAGTGTTCTGACAAGTTGAAGTTGTGAATACAATCATTTTCCTTCAAGCAATTATTGAATTTAAAACTTTCCTATGATTCAATTATATACTACATGTTTCTAATTTGAGTTGCGAATGAAATTTGATCTCCATTGAAGTTGATTGTGGTTTTAGGATAGCAAGTAGAATCTCAAAATTTTAGTGCATCACCTCCTAGGGCTAGTAGTTTTCAATTCAAAAGCAATCTTTCTATCATTTTCTCTTGTCAAGTGCAATAATTTTAGGAGGTTTTCCAAGGGAAGTATCCCATAATATGGATGTTCATCCTTGTTTTAGGTCACCCATAGCTTGAGAAACTCCCCATGTTGTGCAAGATTACTGAGTTTTACATCTTAGCATTTGGGCACAATCCTTAGTAACAACAACTGTTGGCACACCAAGTGTGATAGTTTGGATTGTTTCAGTCCAAGGATTTTCCATACATTGTTGATATTGGTATTTATATCAATGATATCTTCCTTTTGAGGATATATCTTCACATGCCTAGTGACTCTGAGTTCAAATCTATTGGTTCAATAGTCCAAGTGTTGGTATGTTTCAAAGAAAAACTATTTTATTTTGATTCTCCAACTCTTTGAATGAATAAATAAGTCTATACTTCATAAGAGTTTGTCTTATCAAACCCTATTTCATGAGAGTGATATTCCTACACCATATTATCTATATTAGACCCAAAACACTGCTAGTTTTATCCTAGACAAACTTTCTACAACAAGCTATTAGCATACTCAATATGCTTACCACCCACCCATCCCTGCTCAAACCCCTTGGGAACTTGAATATAAGTGTACTCAAATTTAGAGTACTGATACAATGAGCCCAAAATATATGGCCATATACTTTCAAAGAAAATTTGATGAGATCAAAATACAACAAGAATTTGATTTGCAACAGGATGAGTGGGCTTATTAAGCCTATCATCATGAGAAAGATTTAGAGGATCAAACGAAGCAGTATGAAGAATATCTTGCAGTCAGATAAAAACCAAGGAGAAGTAGATGAAGGTTTTTCTTTCTCAATTTTAGAGGTTGGAGACTTAATCAGCTCTTTCAATTCCTATCCTCAAACAAGCTCCCTCAACTACAATAGATCATCTTATGAAAGAAGAGGTTCGTAAGTATAAATTTAAAATTTTGGGGCAAGGTAAGCCTATTCAACCTTCAAGTGAGTCTTCTAAATTTGCAATCCCAAGTTTTAGAAGCTTTCAACGCATGCAAGATGTTATATGTATGTAGAAAACTAGGTCATCATTCCCCAAGAGAAGATGTCTCCACCTCAAGGAATCCCCAAACCTTATCAAAGTCCTTTTGCAAATAAACTTTCATGCCCTAGCATCATCTGCCTTTGTCCAAGAGGTCCTATTATATATCAAAAGAGCTATTTTATTGAACAAAAGAGAGACTTTTTTGAGGTAGAAACAAAGTTATCTTTTGTCAATACACCTGCAAATGATGTAGAAATAGAAAAATTAAATTTATTGCAATCAAATGTTGTGTATGATGATATAGAACAATAGGTTAAAGAGAAAGGAAAAAGTGTTGATAACGAGTTTTTGATTGTTTTGTTTAATGATTTACCTAGTTATATTGAGCAAGATGATGAGATAATGCTTGTTTTGTTTAATGAGCTACCTTTGTATGTTATTGATGAAGAAGAAGATACATCTATAATAACTCAACAATGATTTTGAAACATCATCAGAATACAAAATATGCTGACCTCGAGGTGTTGATTCATCAATATTATGTTTTCTCTATCTCTATCTCCCCCCCCCTCTCTCTCTCCATCTCTCTTTCTCTCATTTATCTCTTGTCTCTCCCTCTCAATCTCTATCTCTCTATCTCACTCTCCTCCTCTCTTAGGTGTGTCTCTCTCCCATTCCCTCCCTCTCCTCCCCCTCTCTCCCTCTCTAGGTTCATATGGTATTCTTAGGGTTCATATGGTATCCTAGTGATCCATGCATGTGTCCTACGGGGTCATAGGACACCATATGATCTGTAACGACACATAAGATGTAATATGGAGTCCTAAGGGGTCATAAAGTGTCATAGGGTGTCCTAAGGGGTCATAGGGTGTCTATAAGCAACATCAAGCATCTTCAATCATTCAAGGAAGCATTTGATACCACCATATTCTTCCAATATTTTCAGGCTTCATGGAGTAGCAAACTACATCAATCTTTATGCAAGCATGTATTTATGATTGAGTCTCTTATGTTTTTTTATGTCATTGCATCATCAACCATGATCAATTGCAACAGATTTGAGGTATATCATTCCACATCTACTTCAGTATTTCCATTTAAAAATTTAATTTTATTTAAGGGTTAATTTAAACTTGGGGTTTGACTTAGGCAAACCCCTATCAACAACACCATTTCCCCTCTTTTTGTGTGCAAGCAACAAATCCAGAAGTTAGAAACGAAGATTCTGACTAACGCGACTGAGGGTAGCACGATGGTATTGATACTTCTCTCTTTCTCTCCATCTTCCTATCTCTTTCTTCTCTATCACCTCTCTCTCTCTCTTCTCTGTCACCTCTCTCTCCCCTCGCTATGTCTCTCCCTCCATCTCTATCTCCCCTTTCCTTACCCTCATCTATATCTTCCTCCCCTACTCTCTCATTCTCTCTCTATTTCATCTATTCTAACACATGTGTTGCCCCTTACAAAGATACCTAGAGGGCAAGAGAGAGGTTAGATAGCTAGATGGGAAGAGAGGGGTGAGATAGATAAAGGGGGATAGAAGAGGAGAGTTGATGAATTAGGAGAATGAGAGAGAAGAGGAGGGAGAGAGAGCAAAGAGAAAGAGAGGGCTAAGGAGGGGGAGAGGGAGAGGTATAGAGGACCCAAGTCAAACTTTGTTACCACAAAATAATGCCTTATATCAAAGTAATTATAAAATTTAGATCTCACAATCTAATTTACATAATGAGAGAAAGAGAGAGACATCTAAGGGAGGGGGAGTGAGAGGGAGAAGGGGGTTGGGAGGGAGAGAGGTAAAAAGAGTTAGAGGGAAAGAGATAGAGACCATATGGTATCCTAAGGGGTCATATGGTGTTCTACAACCCCTCAGGACACCATATGACTCCTTAGGACACCATATGGTGTCTTTATTGGTCGTATTGTGTCCTAAGGGGTCATATGGTGTTCTATGATCCCTTAGTACACCATATAACCACTTAGGTGGTGTTAGGGGTCATATTGTGTCCTAAGGGGTCAGATGGTGTCTTATGACCCCTTAGGACACCAAATGGTATTGTTATATGTCATATGGTGTCCTAAGGGGTCATGTGGGGTCCTATGACACCTTAGGACACGATTTGGTGTCATTATGGGTCGTATGGTGTGCTAAGGGGTCATATGGTGTCCTATGACCCCTTAGGACTCCATATGACATCTTATGTGTCGTTACGGGTCATATGGTGTCCTAAGGAGTCATATGGTGTCCTATGACCCCGTAGGACACATGCATGGATCCCTAGGATACCATATGAACCCCAAGAATACCATATGACCCTAGAGAGGGAGAGAGGGGGAGGAGAGGGAGGGAATGGGAGAGAGACACACCTAAGAGAGGAGGAGAGTGAGATAGAGGGATAGAGACTGAGAGGGAGAGACAAGAGATAAATGAGAGAAAGAGAGATGGAGAGAGAGAGAGGGGGGGAGACAGAGATAGAGAAAGGGAAAGGGAGAGAGAGATGGAGAGAGAGAGAGAGAGAAATAGAGTGAAATAAAGGGAGAGATAGAGATAGAGAGCAACACAGAGAAGGGGAATCAAAGAGAGAGAGAGAGAGAGAGAGAGAGAGAGAGAGAGAGAGAGAGAGAGAGAGAGAGAGAGAGAGGGAGATTGAGTGAGAAGTTACTCAATAAGCCTAAATTGGTCTAGTTTGTCAAGTGGACCCAAGGATATTCTTTTCTAATGTATTAAATTAGTGTTTGGCAACATCAAACTCCAACACCCACACCTCTCCTCAAACAACCACCCTATTATGTGTTATGTAACTTCCTTATACTAGCTTGTTTCCTCAAAGGTAATCAAAGTTGCTCAAACCCTCCAACATAGGTCCACACCCCAAAATGGTGTCTTGACTATCATAATTGGTTTAATTAGGTCATTTGTGTGTATTTCAACTATTTTAGACAAGTTAGGAAGGTTCATACATCATTTGGACAATTGGGTTCAACTTTTGTGAAAACAGGGCTAAAAGGGCTACTAGCCAGTGGAGGGCTAATTGAGTGAAATTTGCTTGCATAGGATGACGATGACCCTAACCATCATAAAAACTGACTTAGATGGTGTCAATAAGGTGTAAACTCAAATATTTTCCTGGTTTTAGCCCCTGAGAAGTTGGTATGGTGATTGTCCATGTTTTTAGGCAAATAAGTAGGGTTTGAGAGGGTTTTATCCATGTAACAAAGGAAGTCAATGCCAAACTGAAAACCGAGCCCCCAAATTCATGCAAGACCTCTGCCACATCATTTGAAATAACTCTCCTTCCCTGCCCTGCATGACGTTATGATAAACACTTGCCACACAAACCATTAATTGACTATTTTATGCATTATTACTACACTTTCGCTGTTTTTACTGCACTTTCAAAGTTAGAATAGCATGGAAACCTTCACCAAGGTATGTAGTAACTTAAAAGCACCTTTTCATCACCTTCCACAAGATTCCAAGGCATGGATATGTACACAAAGCAATTTTACACCCCAAAAGTCATTAAATCCCCAAAACTGGGTACTTGCTGCCAGCTAGAATTAACACACACTTGCAAGGTGAAAAGTACATTGTTTGGAGCTCCAAATGCATCCAAAACTTGTTAAAGACTAGTGCAGACCTCTACCTCAAGTTTTCTTACTCAAATTGGTCTTGAGCACAAACAAGTTTGGTCTTACTCACATTGCTAGCCAAATCCATCACCAATTTGCCTAGCATATGCTAAAAAACACTTCTTTCTCACAACCCTGGCCAAAATGTGAAATATTTACACTATACATGTGCAAAACAACTTGTCTAAGTCCATCCATGGGAGCCCAAACCTGGATTTAGACAAGTTGATGCATCTTGGAGGCCAAACCCCTTGACAGGGCAGTCAAAGAGCCAAAAATGAAACTAATTTGTACAATCAACTTCCAAATGCTCAACAAATGAAACTAATAAATCAAATGCCTTGAATGTAAATTAATAAAAATCTCCAGCAAGTACAATATGGAAAGGAACTGTCCAGTATGGACTGTCACAAGGAAATGAGTTTAAAAACCATTAAAAAGCCAAAATTCTTGATATTTCTAATTGAGAATGTCTTCAAATACAATTGCCAACCATATACAAAGAAGAGGGAGGCATATTTATAGCACCATGAATAAGTTATGAGGTCCTATATGGACAAGCAGTTGTATGAGGTTTTCTTTTACAATCTTGTCTTAAAAATGACAACTTTTCCAAACAAGAAAGCAACTTTTGTTGTTCCAAATGACATTTTTGAGCAACCTAACCTATCTATCCCTCCTAGACACTTAGGAATGTTTAAAACCACTCAAAAAACATTTTCCAAAACTTTCCCAACCATTTCTAGGCCTATAAGGCAATTTCTCACTTTTTAGCCCTTTTTGGCCTAGAAGCACAAAATTGACAATTCAAGCCCTAAGAAGCAAAATTTGATCTCTCAAGCACAAAATGAGATCAAAAACTTATGAAATGACTAAACACAACCCATGAAAAAATTTAAAAACCAGCAAGACACTCAAACATGAAAAATACCAAAAATGGAGGGTATAAGCAAAACTAGGTGCTCCTGCACCAGGGAGAGAGAGATAGGGAGTGGGGGAGATATAGAGAGATCTAAGAGGTGGATAGAGGGATTAGGAGAGAAGGAGAGACCAAAGAGATGGAGGGAGGGAAGGTGAGAGAGAGAGAGGGTGAGAGATATAGAGAATCTGAGTGAGAGGGAGGAAGGGATAGAAGGAGAGTACAAGAGACTAGAGAGAGAGAGGGGTGCGAAGAGAGGGAGAGAGGGAGAGAGTGAGAAAGAGAGGTAATGAGAAAGGGAGAGAGGGAGGGGGAGGAGAGAGGAGATAATAAGAGAGAGATACACCTAAGAGAAGGGGAGAGTGAGATAGAGAGAGGATGAGAGGGAGATACTTCAAAGATAAAGAATGGGAGAGAGAGAGAGACTTAAGTGAAAAAGAGAAAGGGAGGGGGGGAAGTATGGAGAGAGTGGGAAATAGATACACTTGATAGAGGAGGAGAGTGAGATAGAGAGATAGAAGCAGAGAGGGAGAGAGACTTAAGAGAGAAAGAATGGGAGAGAGAGGGAGAGAGAGAGAGAGAGAGAGAGAGAGAGAGAGAGAGAGAGTGAGAGAGAGAGAGAGAGAGAGAGAGAGAGTGAGAGAGAGAGAGAGAAGATTGATGGAACATTGTTTAGGCACATAGCGTGTTGATGGGAGATTCGACTAACATAGTGTGTTAGTCGCTCTTGCTGATTCACGGACTGTGTGGCTGCCATTTCCTTTTGCCCCGTGAAACAGCAAATTCGACTAACATAGTGTGTTAGTAGCTTTCATTGATTCGTGGGTTGCGTGGCCGCCATTTCCTTTTGCCTTGCGAAACAATGAATTCGACTAACATAGCGTGTTATTCTGCATGGCCACCATTTCCTTTTGCCCTACGAAACAGTGAATTCGACTAACATAGCATGTTAGTCCGTGAATCAGCGAAAGTGACTAACACACTATGTTAGTCGAATTCGTTGTTTCACGGGTCAAAAGGAAATGGCGGCCACACAGTCAGCGAATCAGCGAAAGCGAGTAACACGCCATGTTAGTCGAATTCACTGTTTCACGGTCCAAAAGGAAATGGCAGCCACACAGTCCGCAAATCAACGAAATCGACTAACATGCTATGTTAGTCGAATTCTCTATTTCGCAGGGCAAAAGGAAATGGCAGCCATGCAGTCCATGAATCAGGAAATCGACTAACACGCTATGTTAGTCGAATTCGCTATTTCATGGGGCAAAAGGAAATGGCGGCCATGCAGTCCATGAATTAGTGAAAGCAACTAACATGCCATGTTAGTCGAATTCGTCATTTTGCGGGGCAAAAGGAAATGGTGGCCATGCAGCCCACGAATCAGCGAAAGCTACTAACATGCTATGTTAGTCAAATTCGCTATTTCGTGGGTCAAAAGGAAATGGATGCATCTATTCTGGCTCCAAAAAAATAATACGGATTGAATAACATGCGTGTTAGTCATGTGTTTTACACCATCGATTTGAAAAGGTGGCCACGCAGTCCACGAATCAGCGTAAGTGACTAACACGCAATGTTAGTCGAATTTGCCGTTTCGCGGGACAAAAGAAAATGGCGGCCACACAGTCCGTGAATCGGCGAAAGCGACTAACATGCCATGTTAGTCGAATTTGCCATTTTGCGGGGCAAAAGGAAATGGCAGCCACGTAGTCCGCGAATCAGGAAAAGCGACTAACACGCTACGTTAGTCGAATTCATCGTTTCGCGGTCCAAAAGGAAATAGCGGCCACACAGCTCGTGAATCAACAAAAGCGACTAACACGCTATTTTAGTCGAATTCGCTATTTCGCAGGGCAAAAGGAAATGTTGGCCACACAGTCCATGAATCAGCGAAAGTGACTAACACGCTATGTTAGTTGAATTCGCTGTTTCGTGGTCCAAAAGGAAATGGCGGCCACCTAGTCCACAAATCAGTGAAATCAACTAACACGCTATGTTAGTCGAATTCACTATTTCGCGGGGCAAAAGGAAATGGTGGCCATGCAGTCCGTGAATCAGCAAAAGCGACTAACACGCCATGTTAGTCGAATTTTCCGTTTCACGAGGCAAAAGGAAATGGCGGCCACACAGCTCGTGAATTAGCGAAAGCTACTAACACGCTATGTCAGTCGAATTCGCTATTTCGTAGGGCAAAAGGAAATGGCGGCCACGCAGTCCGCAAATTAGTGAAAGCAACTAACACGCTATGTTAGTCGAATCTTCCATCAACACGCTATGTGCCTAAACAATGTTCCATGAATCTTCTCTCTCTCTCTCTATTTCCCTCTCTCTCCCATTCTTTCCCTCTTAAGTCTCTCTCCCTCTCTGCCTCTATCTCTCTATCTCACTCTCCTCCTCTATCAAGTGTATCTCTTTCCCACTTTCTCCCTACCTCCCCCCCTCCCTTTCTCTTTTTCACTTAAGTCTCTCTCTCTCTCTCTCTCTCTCTCTCCCTTTTTTTTTATCTCTGAAGTCTCTCCCTCTCATCCTCTCTCTATCTCACTCTCCCCTTCTCTCAGGTGTACCTCTCTCTTATTCTCTCCCTCTCTCCCTTTCTCATTACCTCTCTTTCTCACTCTCTCCCTCTCTTTGCACCTCTCTCTCTAGTCTCTTGTACTCTCCTTCCATCCCTTCCTCCCTCTCACCAAGACTCTCTCTATCTCTCACCCTCTCTCTCTCTCTCTCTCTCTCTCTCTCTGTCTCTCTGTCTCTCTCACCTTCCCTCCCTCCATCTCTTCGGTCCCTCTTTCTCGATATCGATCACGATCAAAGCCGTAGCTAAATCTGCTGATCACGATCAATGATCTATAATTTTTGAAATTTTTTGTGTTATTGACTTTTCATTTTATTAACGTGCGGTTTTGGAGCTAGTTTAGCTGCAACCATCATGTAACATGAAGGTAACCATGAGATAACATTGCAGATTATTGACCAGATTTTGTATAACATGAAGGTTTCTATAGGATAACATGACAAATTATTGACCATATTTCGTATAACATGAAGGTTTTTTACCTGAAAAATGGTAGATTGTTCATAGGATTTCGTAATATAGTCAATAATTTGCCATGTTATCGTGTAATAACTTTCGTGTTACATGAAATCTAATCAATAATCTGCAATGTTATCTTGTGGCTACCTTCATGTTATACGACATCATGTCAATAACCTATCATGTTCGAAGACTGTAATATATCCCATATCTGAGTTATGATGAACTCAACATAAAAAAGAAGAATGCATGCATAACAGGAAGGTAAGTTGAAAATAACAGATCTCGACAAAGTTTATTTTCTGAGTTCATTATATGCTTATTTACTTTCTAAGTTCATATTTTGAGTAGATTT
The DNA here is from genome assembly GCF_030272615.1 of Cryptomeria japonica. NCBI lineage: Eukaryota > Viridiplantae > Streptophyta > Pinopsida > Cupressales > Cupressaceae > Cryptomeria > Cryptomeria japonica. The sequence goes on from NC_081415.1 coordinate 389,970,590, forward strand.
AATATGTCTCTCCTCTTCTGCATCTCTCCTCTCTCTAGGTATCTCCCTCCCTTTCTTTCCCTCTCCCTCTATATCTCCCCATCTATACATACCCCCATATCTATCTTGCTACCCTACACTCTTATATTCTCTCTTCCTCTAGTATTCTCTCTCTACTATCTAGGTCATCACCTTTCTCTCCTCTCTAGGTTTCTCACTCCCTCTCCACCTATCAACCTCTGCATCCATGTCTCATTACCCACCTCTCTCTATCCCCCTCTATCTATCTCAATCCTCTATCTCACCATCTAGATCTCTCATCTCTCTTTCCCCATCTAGTTCTCTACCTCTCTCTCCCCCTCTATCTCCCTCCCCCTTTACACCTATCTATTTCTAAAATCTCTCCTTCTCTTCTCTCTCTTCCCTCACCTCTTTATCTCCTCCTTACCTAGGTCTTTCACTCCATCCATGTCTACCCCCCCCCCCCCCCTCTCTCTCTCTCTCTCTCTCTCTCTCTCTCTCTCTCTCTCTCTCTCCCTCCCTCCCATTTCTAGGTATCTTCATTCCTTTCTTTCCTTCTCCCTTTCTATATTTTGAAGCTTATTATGATAAGAGCATCCCCTTACCACATATTATAAGGAAAGTATAGGGAATTTTATAAAACAATGTGTTTCAAAACATAACATATTTCAAAATACACTATATTAATCTACATTTCACAACATACCCAACATCTATTATCTACGCAATTCCAGCTCCAAGTGCACATTCCTATCGCTCATCTCAAATGATTGGTTTGGTATCACAACCTTCCTTTTCAAGTATCAGAGGTTTGCACACCCCAAAAAAATGTAATAATTTTTTATTTTTAAAACAATATTATATTTATTAAATATGAATAAAATATTCCTTCTTGAGGTCTTTGAATCACTCCCTGCCCACCTCTCCCTCCCTCATATTCTCTATCTCTCTCCTTATTCTTCCCTCTCTCCTCTCATCTCTCCCTCCCCTTTCTAGGTCATCACCTCTCCCTCCCTTATATAGGGTTTAGATAATAGGTTGCAAGATATAAGGTTTGTGGTATAGGGTATAAGGTTTAGAGTATATAGGGTTGAGGGTATTGGTCGTATTAAAATGTTGTGCATGACATATTAATTAATTAATTGGACGTGGCTTGATTAATCGAATTAATTTATCTGATAGAGGTATGTGCACCCCAACAAAAGTGTATTCTTTAGGGTAAGGGAAATGCAAAATATTTTATGATTGCAAGTAGGTCGTGGGACAACGATAGGGAAAATAAGATGTAAATATAGCATACTGCAACACATGTACAAGATTAGTTCATGATCTATCAAGCTTAGTATCTACACACATTTCTTTTTTCATGATGGCTCTTATATGTTTCTTTTTACCTACAATTTACAACATACCTAACCCATGTGAAGGAGTGGAATGTGTGTGTGTGTGTGTGTGTGTGTGTGTGTGTGTGTGTGTGTGAGAGAGAGAGAGAGAGAGAGAGAGAGAGAGAGAGAGAGAGCCAAGTGAAAGAGGGAAAGAGAGGGAGGCTCAAAAGGATTAATAGACCAAGGATTAAAAATAATGTGGAATACACTTTGTAGTCACATAAATCTGTCCATTTTAATTAAATGAATATTTCGTATTTATTTGATTAAAAATCCACTAGCCACCAATTAATTAAATTAATATTTAATTAATTCATCCCCAAACATTCTTCTATTAATTAAATAAATTATTCAATTTATTTTAATTAATTCATTAAATCAAATTTCAATCAATTAAATAAATAAAATCAATTTATTTAATTAAAATCCCTTTTCATAAATTAAATAAAACATTTATTTAAATCATTACCCCCACCCCACTTGCATTTTCCTACAAATGCAACTTGCACACATTTTGAAATAAATGAATTTTTATTTTAAATAAAATCCTATTTTCCCTCACCCACCAAATCCACTTGCAAAATCTAATCCCCTTCTAGATTCTTCTAACCCCTTCCTAATTAGCCTAATCCATCCCCTAATTATTGTCACATTCCTAAGCAAAATGGAGTCACTTCTCAAAATCCTCAAAGTCTTGGATAACCATTAAAGGCTTTCAACCTTCAACCACTAAATGGCTCAAAGTCTTTGATAACCATTGAAGGCTTCCAACTTTCAACCACTTAATCCCCAAAGTCTCCAATAACCATTAATGGTTAATTCAACCCTCCCACATGGTTAAAACATTTGTTTTGACTCAACCTCTACTCAACCCAAAGGTCTCATCAAGCCTTTAATGCTTTGACCATGATTATCTCTTAATCATTTGCACAAAGGTTTATCCTTGGATTAACTCTTAATTCAATGGGTAATCTTAATTTAGACTTGACCCTTAGCCTTTAGATAAACATGAGGTCTTCTCAGGCCTTTAATGCCTCCAACCTCTTCTTTCAACCCAACCCTATGTTGACACTTGTCACCATTTTATTGGTGCCAATTGTGCACATGGATCCCCAACTTTCAGGCTTGACCCTTGATTAAACCCTTCAATCTTGGCCATCCATTGCTCCATTTTTCCTATAAATAGAGCCCATTCCTTCATAATCCAGATCCTGAAAACTTGTAAGCATTTAGACTATAGCCATTTTAGAGAGCATTTAGCATAGCATAACTAAATCTTGTCTTTTTGGTTAAAATACATCATTTTAGCATTACTATTAGCTTTTCATTTCATGTTTAGGAGCTATACTACAATCTCAATCCTCCATAAGCATCCATAGTGCAAAAAGCTGCTGAGAGCTACACTATTTTGGAACTTGGAGAGGAGAGGAACAAGGGAGAAGAAGCTAAGGCCATGCTAAGAGGCAGTTGGAGATGTCTCATGATCATTTGTTCTATTTATTAGATATATTTAGCATGTCTCTTTTAGTATCTCTTTTGGAATGCCTTCATGTGTTTGGTTTTTGATTGATTAACTCTAACGTCTTGTGTGTTTTTGTGTTCTTTGATCTTAGACTAACCTTGTGCCATTTAGGAGGGCATCATTTGGTGAACCCGACGTGAATCGAACACGCAACCTTCTGATCATTTTTTTTTGAAATTAACATTTTGCTTGTTGAAATTGCCACATAGGTCGCGCTTCGGCGCTATTGAACGCGTTTTAGCGCTATTGCAAAATTTCTTTTAGCGCTATTGACCCTAAGATAGCGCTATTGAAAATGTTTCAGCGCTATTGACAACATTCCAGCGCTATTGTCACAGTTTCAGCGCTATTGACACATTTCTAGCGCTTTTGTCTTCTCGGATTTTTCTCTTCTTTCAGCGCTACCGTTTAAATTAGCGCTTCTGCTCACGCAGACTAGCGCTATTGTATGAATCAGCGCTTCTGCAAAAACACAGAATAGCGCTATTGCGACAGAGTGTCGCCCAAATTGACTTGTAACCAAAAAATCAGAATTTAGGCTTGTGGAAGCCCCCCCCTTGAGCATTGATTTTATTAACTTGTTTCTTTTCTTTGTGCAGGTTAACAAAAAAAAAAAAAAAATCACAAAGAAATTTTTCATTTAGTGCTTAAAAAGAACTTAAAACCACAAAAAAAAACAGTTTTTCATTGTTTTCTAGTTAGGCCTCATTTTCTTTGGTGCTTAAAATTAACAACACAAAATTTGATTTCATTGCATCAATTGGGACCTAAAATTTACAATCCACATTTCAAGAATTTGGTGCACATAAAATTGACAAACCACTTGTTTTTGATTTATTTTTGGCAAACAAATTTTCCTTCAAAGCAAAACGTGTTTTTCATTAAGTTGAACAGGATTTTCAAAATTCTAGATTACAAAACACATTGCCTTTGAAGTTAAAAAGAACACCATGACTGTTGGAGCAACATCTCCAAATAGTTAGATCATATTGCCATGATGGATTAAAAAGAACAAGTGAATTTCGTGTTTGGCACGCTTGTGCAAAAAAGTCAGTCGAGTGGACCTACTTCTAACACACACTATCCTCTCCCTTGGCTCTCGTGGTCCTAGGTGCAAGAGAAAAGTGTTAGTAACACTCAAAATTTTATTTTTTAAGAGAGGCCTGCCAAGGGATCGATACTCTTGGGAATGACCTCGAGCGGTAAATCCTTCGAGCCGCTATAGAAATCAGGTGAGAGCGAAAGCTGTAGCCTTGGGTATAGCTGTTCCTACAGTGTAACTGGCCGAAAGGACAAATGGGCCCCACCACCAGTTACAAGGCTCTTAAGTGAGTCACTGCAGAATGAACTTATGTCCAAAAACATCGAACATGACTAAACACCTTTAAGTAGTAGTCCACCTGTTCTATTGATTGAGGATATTTGAGGTATAATTTAGTGCAAGAGCATAGATGGTTTTGCTCCCAAGATACTCACCATACATATTTCCTTGAGTAGAATCATAGCTTTTTGAAAGGTCACTTGTGGCTTGATAAAAGTGGTGACTCCCCCATCATAGGGATCATCTATTTGTTATGCTCATGCAAGACTTAGTATATCACATCCTTACCTGCCACGGCGAGATTCATAAGGTATGTAGTACCAAAGTCGAAGAAATATCAAGATGTGGGCTAAATTTATCACAACTGGCCATTTGACCTTAGGGATAAAGAGTGTTTGAAGTGTGTTCGTTTTACAGACCTAGTACAAATTGAGCCGACTTCAGGCTTTGGAAATACACCTTAAAATAAATCTAAAGGAAGGGTCAAAAACAAGTTCAAGGATTGGGTTGATCTAGACCCATACTCATTTGTGCCTTTGAGGCTACAATTTTGTGTTTGTGTGTGTGAGGCCCTACCCCGACCCATCCTATCTCTTCAGCTATTTTTATTTTGGAACTATTTTGGATGCTAGTTTTGACACACTATGGATATAGAACTTTGCATGGTCCCACGATTTTGGTAACATTGATATATATGGATGCTTCATTTCTATGCCTTGTGGATTATAGAATATTATGTGATTCTAGATTAGGGTAATATTGTGATGAGGCAGGTTATTATCTGAATTTCAGGGTTGGATATAATGTTAGGAAAATGTTGCATATCTTGTAGATGGATCAAATTTTGAGGATTATGATAATTGCTTTGATTTGTGATAAATCATATTTTATAATGACGAGCCTTTGTGGAATGAATGTATTGCATTCTGATTTTGTGTTATATATCATATGAGGTTATTTGGAAAGTACTAATATTTAAATTGAGATGTGCAGGAAATTATCCATGTGACCATGGAAATATTATGGAGAATCAAGCCTAGGCCAATGTGCGTTAGTAAAACCAGGGATTGTCTATTTGGAGAGACAACACCCCGTATGTACTGTATTTTATTCGTAAATGTAAAATGTTGCATGAGTGTAATTTGTATTTATTGGATTGATTAAATTGTTTAAGGGACAATTGCCATGTGGTTATTGTGATGTGGAATTATTTTGTAGTGTCACTTGACACCTATGTAGTATGTTGTGTTGGCAATTGTCATGTCACCTTTTTGAAAGTTTTATTTTTGTTAATGGTTATATCCCCTAATTATCCTTGAAAGAACCAAGAAATCTAGGTTAGAGAGCCACAAGGAAGGTCAACTCAGAGTTGACCCATAGGTTAACTTCAGGTGGACTTTCTAAAGGTCAAATCAACTCCTAGAGTCAATTTTAGAGCTTTTCTATTAGGCCTCATGGGGTACCTATGGGTGAAGGCCAAAATTGGCCATGTGTCTTTCCCTTAGGACTTGTTTAACCACCCAAAAAAGTGGTTTTCCCAAGATGGACGAATTCCATCTATAGGAGTGCCCTCCTTGGTAGGATAAACTTCTTGGAGATAGTAATCCCACTTCCCCATTCCATTTCCCTTCTCTAGACACCTAGGTTAGGGAGTGTGTAAGACCTAAGGAAGACCAACCCAATGGGAGATCACTCACTCTATCCAAGAGGTTGGAAGGAGTGAGAGAGGCCTTCTTAGGCTAAGAATGGAAGCTTAGTGAGCTAATCACCCACTCTCCATCCTTGGAGATTTTTTTGGAAAAAAAAAAACTTGGAAGAAAAAAAAAAACCAGTTTTAGGAATAGAGGAATTTGGAGGCCAAAGAATTGCAGAAAGTTGTGTGGATTGGGCAGCTCATCTCCAACTAAGTTTAGCATACCTATTGGCAGAATAAGGTTGGTTGTTATCTCCTCTTGTTCATGTTGTTTATCTTAGTTATGTTGTTTTGTTGAAGGAAAGAAATGCTTGTAAAGAAAGTGTGTATGTATAATGTTGTTGAAGAAAATAATGTGTAGTTCTTTCCTATGTTTTTTTTCTGTTTTGTGCTCTTGCCTTGGGAGTGTCCAAGATCTTCTACTCTTGGGAGAGTAGGATGATCTTGGGGTGGAAGAAGCATGACAGCCTTGGGTGAGAGGCTCTCCTTAAGGAGAGTGATCTCAAGGGTGTCCTTTGTGACCCTTGCTGCATAGCCTTGTGTATGCATTTGGGGGTCATAAGGGGAGAGAAATGGCTTTGAGCCTTTGGGGGGCATAAGGTGTGTGAGATGAATTCTGTTGGGTATTTTGTGTTTCCATGAGGTGGCTTGTGTTATATTTTTGGCTGCAGTCTCCCCAATGGTACTTGGTCCACTTCCACCCGTAGATTGATCACCACAAGTGTGGTGAAAGTGTAACTTGGGATGGGAAAGAGTATGTGTTGTGTGTTTGCCCTATTGTTGTGTTGTATTGCTTGATTGTAACTCGTCTAGGTCTTGATTCTCCTAGCTCGGGGGTGGCTTCTGGTAAGCCTAGGCTGGGAGGTGAGCATCCCATGGTCACAGTCCTAAAACTTTACTTGCAGGTGGCTTGGGAAAAAAGACTAGGAGTTGCAGATTTTGTGTTGCAGACTTCTATTTCAGATTTCTGATTTTTATTTAAATGCAGAAAAGAAGAAAGAAATGTAACCTTATGATTTGTAGCAAAAAGAAAAAGGAAGAGAAAGTGCATATGTAAATATAGGGCTTAAAATGATTCTGTTTCTATTTAAATAAATGTAATTTTTATTTTCTGTGTAAAGATTAGAGAAAGATGATTGTTTAGATTTTCTACCCATTTTCATATTTGGGCTATTGTAACTTATCATTCTGGAAAGTAATGTAAATTTTTATTATATTTTGATGCCTATTGTGTTGTAGAAGACTACATTTAAATCTGGTCTGTAACATGTTTATTTACTGCAATATTAAGGAAAAGAAACAGAAAAATGCATTAGGATTCCTTATTTACTATTTACTAGTTTATTTACTGCAAATGTTATAGAAAGAAAAAGAAATGCAGTAGGATTATTATTTACCTGCATAGTTTAAATTCTGTAAATTTTATGATTGTTAAAAAAAAAAAGAGAGGAGAACCAGAATTGTTTTATTTCTGTAGATAGTTAAATAAAAGGGAGAGGAAAACAGACCTATTCTAAATGCTGAAAGAAGACTAAAAACAGAATGTAGATAGTTGCAAATCCCAAATCAATATAAGGGTTTTAACCCTATTACTTCAACATCTAGTCATATATATATCTCTGTATGTATATAAGTATATATATTGAAAATATATACCTATATAGATATAAAATATATATATATATATAAGCTTCCTGTAATGTGCATACCCCTGTAACAACAAAATAAAGGATGCATTTTGAACTTGTGCATCTCTGTTTCAAACATATAAAATATAATGCAGAATAAACCCTTTAATCATATATATATATATATATATATATACATATATATATACATATATATATATATATATATATATTCTGCAATCTAAAATCATACTCTGTGGATGCCTGTAGAAGAAAATATCTTCATATTCATAACTGATATTGTGCATATTATATATATATATATATATATATATATATATAAAATATACATTGATATTCCAAAAATAAACACATCACATAAACTATGCCCCACGAAATATTTAAATGAAAAACAAAAAAAAATACAGTAATAATAATGCTGGCCGAACCACTGTGTGTAAACACAGTGGACGGCTCACGGGCCGCGCCACTGTGTTTACCCACAGTGGACAGCACGGCAGCCGAGCCACTGTGTGTAAACACAGTGGGCGGTGCTCGGGCCGCGCCACTGTGCTTACCCACAGTGGACGGCACGGAGGGTGCCGCCACTGTGTGTAAGCACAGTGGACGGTCCGCGGCTGCCACTGTGCTTATACATAGTGGACGACAACCGCCGTCACTGTGTATAAACACAGTGGCGACCGGGAGAGCCCGCGCCGCCTCCTCCTCTCAGTCACCCCCTCTGCGAAACCCTCCGCCTCTCCCCACGCGAAACCCTCCGCCTCCGTACCTGCGATCTCTCTCTCCCTCAAACAGCACAAGCAATAAAATATAGGGGTTTAATAAACCCTAACCCATTTCGAGTTAGGGTGTGAAAAAAAAAAAGGGGGTAAAAATAAAATAAGACAAGTGTAATATGTAAGAATGCAACCCTAACCCAATTTCGGGTTAGGGTTAGCATTATGAGAATTATATATATATATATATATATATATATATAGGAGATTTAGATTGGAGCATTTAAATTGGTTTTTAATTTATAATGAGGGTTAGAATTTAAGAATTTATATTGTGATATATATATATATATATATATATATATATATATAAGGAATTTAAATTGGAATTTTTAAGTTAGATTTTAGTATATAATTTGGGGTTAAGTTTATAATTGAATTATTATGGAATTTTAGACTTTTGATTTTAATATATATATATATATTAGGGGTTAGATCAATAATTGAATTATTATATGTTCCCATTCTTTAGAAATTTAAATTTTAATTAATTCAAGGGGGTTAATAATAGAGGATTATTATAGTTGGATAAACTAGACGTTTAATCCAGCAATATATTTATTAATCAATGGACTTACCCCTCCCCCATATATTAGGACGATAGGAAAATTTGAAAGGTGGAATTTGTAAATTTAGGAACCTTAAGCCCTTGAGATCGATTTTTGGTCGGATTGAAAATTAATTGACAAAATCAAGGGGTTTAGGGAAAATCAGAATTGGCCTTAGCTTATTGTCAGTTTTAGTGGGCAAATGACATTGTAGTAATTCGAAACCCTCATCGGGTGGATGTGTATAATAAATTTTATATAAGTATCAAATAATCATTAGCAATATCATTATATGACCTGGAATGATTTAATACGTCAAGATAGCCAATTTTCCCTTGATTTAATTAGAGGCAATTTGTCTTAGGTAATTGAGCTAGCTAACTAATCGGCAATGCAAATTAATTGACACCAATCAAGTCACTCGCTCGAGTTGGTTATTTAACTTAACCCTAGTAAGTAAGTTTAATTACATCCTAGATAAGACAAAACTTTAAATACAGTCGTTATGTATTAGGATTTATAGCGAGTTCATGACGTCAAAAAAAAATTTGTTGTTCCGTTTTTGTGCCCTAAAGTGTTGGGCATGACAGTGTGCTTGCTTTGTTTTCTTGTCAAAGAAAAAAATCAGAAAATCAATCCCAAAAACAAAGTATTCATCCAACATCTGTCAACACAACCAAAAATACCAAAAATAAAGTGCAAACAACACAGAGTCACAACTTTTATGACCATTCTTCACATCTTGCGAAAGAAGAAGTGTCATCAGAATATCACCTTGAAAAGGAGACCACTAAGCTCAAAGGCTTTGATCAAAAGGAGGAAATTCTTCTATCTCAATAGACAAATCTTTGTCTCACATAGAGTCTTTCTACATCGCATGCGTCTCTATCTTCAAGGTAAAACAAACGAGTTTGATTCAGAATCATTGAACAGCAGAGCTTTTATGCAATATAGAGCTTTGAGTTATCACAAAAATCAAGGAGGAAAGATTAATCCCAACTTCTTCCCAAACATCTGTATCACCTACAACACAGCTCGAGAATTGCCACCAACGCCTGAAAGGGAAGAGGTAGAGTTTGTTCCATTTGTAACACAAAGTTTTTATTGAAGTTGAAAACAAAACATCCATCATCTTACTCATACATTATCATTCCATCATCAATCCATCCCAAAACTCTCAAAACATTAAGAGGTTCTTGTCCCAAGATTCCTTTTTAGATATTGCTTGAAATCAAACACATCACATCACTTTTTAGATTGTTTCTACATCTAGGATAAGCTCATCCTAAGAGACACATCTACGCAGGTTAAAAGTAGTTCATGAGTGAATCCTCTCATTGCTAGGTAGTCAAAATCTGTAACACATCTCAGATTTCTCTACACCTTATCACATCAAATCTTATCAAAACAAACAAGCAATTCAAAGAAGGAATTTCGGTTACATTTACCTTAAAGTGCTAGAGATCCCCATACAACACAAATCACCAATCATCAATCTTTCATTTCATCACCAACTCATCATCATCTTCAATCAACTTCAAAACAAACTTGTAAACAAAATGTCTCAAACCCGATCACGATCAAGGCAGCGAGAAATAGAAATTGAGGAAGAAGAGGACAACCTCAATGAATTTCAAGAAGCACTTGGAGGAAATGTGAATGATGAAAACCCAAGTACTCCCACTCCTTCAACAATCGAAAGGGTTCAGCATAATCCTCATTTTAACAGATTATTTGATGAAATACTAAGGAGCAACGCAGATGCTCACTTCTTAAAACTCGCTCAAGAAGGAGCCAAACTCCCCTCAGACTTTGATCTTGCCCAATTAAGACAAGCATCAGAAAGACAAAGTCGCCATGAGGAGGAAAGGCGTAGAGATCCCATCAGATATAACATCCCTCGAGGTAACCCACCACCTCCTCCTCCTAATGAAATAGAGATGTTGCGGCAACAAGTTGAGAATCTCGCCCAACAACTTCATAGTGGTGTTAAGACCAATCAATTCTCACTTAACGACATCTGTCCCTATCCGTTTGATAGGAATCTTTATATGCCACCCTTTCCACGCGGATTCGAAACACCAAAATTCAAAAAATATAGAGGAAAGGGAGATCCCCGCGATCATGTCCGAGAATTTCATTCCGCTTGTCTCGAAGTTGCATATGAAGACACATACTTAATGCACCTTTTTCCCCAAAGCTTGGGAGGAACAACCACATCATGGTTTTCCCGACTACCAGGTGGCATTAGAACATTTGAGGAACTCATCCAGAAGTTCCTATCTCATTACTCTTATAATATTGAACGCGACATCACCATGGCTGATCTATGCAACACCAAACAAAAACCAGGTGAATTATTCTCAGTATTCCTGCAACGATGGCGCCAAATGTCTAGCAGACGTTCTCTTCAGTTACCTGAACGAGAACTAGTGGAAATTTTCATTTCCAACTTAAATGAAGAAATGGAATTTCACCTGGATGTCAAAGATACAGATTCTTTTAACGATATGATCACCAAGGGTATAAAATGTGAATGGGCACTCATCAAAAAAGGACTCATCAAAATCTTTAATGAACCCAAAGATGGTCCTCGCCCGCGCTTCAATAGTGATAAACTGAACTTCTGGAACAAGAATAAGAATATCGTCAACGATGGAGTTGTGGATGCTCGGACTGTCCAAAATGCACAACCTGTGGTTCGATTTGCAGGACAAAATCCTCCACCTCAAAATAACACAAATGTTCCTCTTAATCAAGGTCGCATCACATCTCATGATGAACCAAGACCTCGTCCACAAAAACAAAAACGCACATACACTCCCTTAGGGGAACCCATTGAAACAGTGATGCGACAACTCATTTCTCAGAATTTGATCACTTTACCTAAGTTATCAAATTATGAGCCTCAAGTCAAACCGGCATGGTGGAGAGATACTGAACATTGTGAGTTCCATCAAGGAAGAGGACACAAGACAAGTAATTGTCACCGATTGAAAGATCTCATTCAGGATCTTATTGACCGAGGAGAAATTGAAATTGAAGGGCATGACCCAAAAACAACCAATAATGATCATCAGATGTTCAAGAATCCACTTCCATCGCAAGATCAAAGGGGTCCTTCCACTTCCAGACGAGGTCCTGATACCACTGATTATACGCAGGCTGCGTATAATTACACTGTTAATCACCTGTATGATGCCAATGAACAAATTGCAACTATCACCTTCAAACATCCCACCTCAAATTGCAATGTTGTTACACGTCGTGGCAAGGTCACCATCAAGGCAGCTCCACAAGGCACCACCTCCAATCCAAAGCAGTACAATCTTGTGGAACAATTAGACAAAACCCCTGCGCTTATATCCATTTTGGAGCTTTTGCGTCTGTCACCCTCTCATAAAACTATCTTGGATCAAGCACTCCAAGAAGCGTCAGTCCCTGCAAACCTAAACACGGACCAATTTCAATCCATGGTTGGAAATCTAAAGTCATCACCTTGTCTCACTTTTTCCGAAAGTGACAACTCTTCGTTCCAGCAACCTCATAACGCCTCACTCCACATTGAAGGCTTTGTCAACCAACACAGGATCAAGCGAGTCTTGATAGATAATGGAGCAGGCCTAAACATTTGCACACTACAGTTGGTCACAGCATTGGGATATGCAATAGAATCAGTGGATCCTCGCAAGAAGATCACCATCAAGGCCTATGATGATGCAGAGCATTCATCCAAAGGAGCCGTGGTACTACCAATCCGAGTGGGCCCTGTGGTAAAGCACATCATCTGTCAGGTTCTGGACCATCCTCTGCCATATAATCTATTATTAGGGAGACCTTGGATACATGCCATGCAAGTCGTTCCATCTACCTATCATCAATGTATCAAGTTCCCACATAATGGTGCAGAGATCACAATCCTGGGCGATGCAAATCCCTTTGCATTTTGCCATAATATCAGCCATCAACCAGAGATTACTGTTCCTAATAATAGGGAAGCCATTTCCTCCACATCATATGTAAATCCTGCCTCTCTTGCCAGTTCAAACACCCCTATACCCAAGCAAGAAAAGCTTAAGATGAAAATCGCAGAGGAAGGTCCTAGAGAATACAACTTGAGTCAGCTCTTTTGTGTGGGACAAATTCCCACTTCTCCTAGAACTCATGGTAAGCCACAACAGTTACTCCAGCAACCACTAATCATGCCTGCATGTGCCTTAACGCCTTTCATTCTTGGAAAGAGTCAAGAGGAAGAGACACAAGATGAGGACCTGGCGGAATGGATCTATAAGGATCCCATCACCACTGACATACCGCGAGTTACACTTCCTACGGAACAATATGGCAAAGGCCTCCTCATTATGCAAAGAATGGGATATGATGGTCAGAGTGCTTTGGGATACTGCAAACAAGGACGACATGAACCTCTGCTACCAGAATTCAAGCCCAAAGGTAATACAGGCCTAGGCTTTGAAAAAGAAGTCCTTCCTAAACTCAGATTCAAAGGAAAACCCAGCAAACCATTTTGCCCACCTACTGCAAAGAGGACACCTTTCATAATCAAAGCACCATCAAGCATTATCCCCACTGCCCCATCGAGGCTCACAACTCCACCGCAACCGTCATTAATATCATTCATCCCACCAAACGAACCAGTAATCCCATCAATAACACCAATAGCAGCAGCAACTGTATCAGAACCCGCAGCAACATCTATGGCGCCAGTAGTTCTAGCAGAAGCCACTGAGTCACCATTACCAATACTTCCAGTAACAAATCCTTTAAACCCCATCACGGTTCCTGCAGCACCGTTCACGACAAAAGTACATAAACCAATCACGCCTGCAGTATTCAACTCCAGCGACATCCCAGTATGGTATAGTAATCGGATGCTGGAAAGTGATTCAGAGACCGACTCACATGAATGGGAATTTGATTCTGTGCAACTTAACACTTCAGATGAGGAAGACACATCACCACCTCCGCCACACAAAGACATCCCTATTTACGGAGAAGCACAGATAAAGACCACTTGGGTACCTGAGCTGGAAACATCTTCCACAGACCCTATGTCTCATCCTACGCCTGATTCTGACAAGGAGAGTACCATTAACGACCTTCACCACATTGTCTTAACCCTCACTGATACATCTCCCGCACTTAACTTAATCGATGAAGTAATGCCCATTATCCACCCTGAACTCATCGAATGGAACCAACCAAATCCCCCATGTCTTGACCTCTTCCAAAACGATGAGGCTATCATTGACTTTTTGGAATTAAGGGATAATCTACCAAGTGGGGATCACAAAGCTGGATTCGCCATTCAACTTAATAGCGCAGCATACTTCAGGGCGGATGCCAAACCCTTCAGCTGCAAAAATATAACGATAAAACATGGATCTTCCAGTGAAAACCACACTATGGCACTGTTTGATCCCACAAAAGTAAAAAGAAAGAGCGTATCCAATGGTGAAAACCTCTCTGAGGCGCCTGCGGATGAAGGGTTTGACATTCTCCCTGCTAGTACACAACAGGAACGATCAACGATTCTTATCGAGGAAACCAAAGAATACAATGTGGGGACTCCTGAAAATCCTCATATCATACATCTGGCATCTCTTCTCACTCCAGAGGAACAACCTAATTTATAGAGTTCTTCCAGAAGCGTCAGATCAACTTCGCATGGTCATATGCGGACATGCCTGGGCTTGATCCTGATTTAGTCATGCATCACTTCACCGTAGCAGAAGGAGCCAAACCTGTCAAACAAAAGCTTCATAAAATGCATCCTCAGATTGCCGTGCTAGTCAAAACAGAACTCAAGAAACTCCTGGATGTTGGTTTCATTAGGCCAATTGATTATGCATAATGGATCTCCAATATTGTGCCTGTCGGCAAACCAAAAGGGGGCATCCGCATTTGTACTGACTTCAGAGATCTAAATAAGGCCTGTCCTAAGGATACTTCCCCTTACCAAATATCGACATCATAGTGGATCTGACAGCAGGACATGCCATGCTTTCACTCATGGATGGCTTTTCAGGATACAATCAAATAAAGATCGCACCAGAAGATCAACATAAGACAGCCTTCACATGTCCATGGGGCACATATTGCTGGAATGTAATGCCCTTCGGTCTAAAGAATGCAGGAGCGACCTATCAACGAGCAATGACCACCATCTTCCATGACATGATGCATACTATGATGGAAGATTATGTGGATGACTTACTAGCAAAATCACTCACTAGAGATGGACATCTCCACATCTTAGATAAAATCTTTGATAGACTGGAACAATACCATGTTCGACTCAACCCAAAGAAATGTGTCTTCGGAGTGACCTCCGGGAAGCTTCTAGGATACATTGTCTCAAACAAAGGCATTGAGGTCGATCCAGCAAAGGTTAAGGCAATCATGGACATGCCACCTCCAAAGAATATCAGTCAGCTAAGAACACTACAAGGACGGCTTCAATCCATCCGCAGATTCATTGCACAATTGGCTGATAAGTGTCACCCATTCACACACCTGCTACACAAGAACATACGCTTCCAATGGGATGACAGATGCCAGCAAGCATTTCAGGCACTTAAAGACTATCTCATGAATCCACCCTTGTTGATGCCACCAGATCCAAGTAGACCGTTGTTACTTTATATCTCAGCAACAAGTATAGCACTGGGTGTGCTACTGGCACAACATAATGCAGAAGGTAAAGAGTGTGCTGTATACTACATCTCTCGCACACTGGTTGGCTATGAACTCAGTTACACACCTATCGAGCGAGCTTGCCTAGCAGTAATCCTAGCAGCCACTAAATTGCGACACTATCTGTTGACACACAAGGTACAACTCATCGCAAAGATTGATCCACTCAAGTACTTACTTAACAAAGAAGCATTGACAGGTCGTTTGGCCAAATGGGTGATGATTCTAAGTGAATTTGACATTGAGTATGTGGACCGTAAAGCTATCAAAGGTCAGGTCATTGCAGATCAGTTGGCCGATGCACCACTCATAGGCGATCATCCCCTCATTTCCAATTTTCCAGATGAAGAGATATTCATGATCACAGACGCACAGCCATGGAAACTATATTTTGATGGTTCATACACTAGGCATGGCTCGGGGGCAGGCATTCTGTTTATCACACCTCAAGGTGATAGCATCCCGAAGTCTTACATGCTCACATTTCCATGCACAAACAACATAGCAGAGTATGAGGCTTTGATCACAGGACTCAGATTAGCCATACAATGGAAATTACAAGAACTACAAGTATATGGCGACTCACAACTGGTCATTCGACAAGCAACTGATGAATATCAGACCAAAGATGATAAACTCATGCCATACAAGAAAATGGTGGACACTCTAAAGACGTCATTTACTACTATCACTTTTGAGCAGATACCAAGAGATCAGAATCGAGCTACTGATGCTATGGCTACTATCGCATCTCTCCTAGATCTTCCACAGAATTCAACACGCTACGAGTTCTTGGTCGAACAGCTTTGGATCCCCGCTTATGATATCCCCAAATCCGAAATGATATGTCGCCTTGTTGGTTCCGAATCCCCATGGTACGGTGAGTTCTACACCTATCTTCGCGATCATACCCTTCCTCCCAACCAATCAAATAACCAACGTAAAACCTTCATTCGCCAAACTGCTCGATATACCATTATTGCCGAAACCCTATACCGACGTAGTCTTGATGGTACTCTCCTTCGATGTCTGGAACAAGGTGAGATAACAAAGGCTTTGGAAGAGGTACATGAAGGAATTTGCGGGACTCACTCAAGTGGTCCGTCACTAGCCAAGAAACTCATGCGAGTTGGATACTATTGGCCATCTATGGAAAAGGATTCCTACTACTTTGTCAGGAAATGCAAGAAATGTCAAGTTCACGGTGACCTGATACATGCACCAGCCCAGGAACTGCAACCAATCATGACACCATGGCCTTTCTGTCAATGGGGCCTTGACCTTGTGGGTAAGATTCATCCATCTTCATCCAACGGCCATAAATTCATTATTACCGCCACCGAATATTTCACCAAGTGGATCGAAGCTGTTCCACTTACCCAAGTCACCGGCAAGCAGATCGCCTCATTCATCCTCAATTACATCATCTGCCGGTATGGTGTGCCCATGTCCATTGTCACAGATAACGGTCTTCCTTTCAAAAATCAGGATGTCCGTGAACTTTGTGAGAAATTTCATATCCAACACCGCTTTTCCACTCCCTATTACCCACAAGGCAATGGTCAGGCCGAAGCATCCAATAAAAACATATTGAGGATCCTAAAGAAGACAGTCAATGATGCCGGTCGTGATTGGCATGTTCAATTGAATCCAGCGCTATGGGCATATCGCACTAGCATTCGAACCCCTACAGGTACAACCCCTTATTCATTGGTCTATGGTGCAGAAGCTATCTTGCCTATTGAGGTTGAGATACCATCATTATGAGTTTCCTTGCACAATCTCATCGATGATGAAGCATACAGAGTATCCCGTCTTCAGGACTTGGAGTTACTTGATGAGAAGCGACAAGCTGCATACAATCATCTCAAAGCCTATCAGCAGCGCATGAGTAGAAGCTACAATCACCGAGTTAGATCTCGTACATTTGAGGTAGGTGATCTTGTTCTTCGAGAGAATCCTCGCAACCAACCAAACAGAGAACATCAAGGCAAGTTTGAATCAAATTGGCTCGGCCCATATGTTGTCACTGCTGTATTCGGGTCCGGGGCATATCAGTTGGCTACATCAGATGGAGAACCACTCGCAGATCCAATCAATAGTATGCATCTCAAACGGTTTTATACCTAAGGTGTACAAGGCATCAGGCCCCCCTGCATATTAGAAAAATACCAAAAACATTCAGAAAATGTCCTGAAGAAAATACCAAAACATTCGAAAAAAGTAAAGAAAAATCATGCATCCAAACGGTGAACAACCACTCTGGTGGCACCTTGGGTAAGTGCGATGGTGAAAACCTGGCAAACAGGCGCCACTCGTAAAGGCAATGGCTCCAGTATCTTTCAGGCTCGTTGCGATCACATTCATGCACACATACATCCATCCATCCCAACCATGGCTTTTTATTTGATCTGCAATTAAGAAAGTACTCCATGCGTCTAGCATCCCATCTTTTCATAGTCAGGTCTACAAACTGGGGGCAATACCCTTACCCTAGTGATGGAAGTGGATTCTACATTGTCTTATATATCATTACGCTCTTCATTTAGGCAATCATCAGAAAATATCAAAAACATTCAAAAATGACTCTCAAAATACCAAAAACATTCAAAATTGTTTCACAAAATCCAAAAAACATCGAAAAACCCATCAAAAATCACACAAAAACATGGCAACACCTTGTACATATTTATCCGATCAGATACAAAATAAACATTGACAACTACTCACACACTGACCATTTACCAATCAAACCACACAATCGACATTAACAATCCAAACCTGTCTTTAAAACAAGGATGCATCCTTCCTTACCAAAACAAAGACAAGATGACATTTTCTTTGACAAGAAAATTATGTTAAGCTATCAAATACTTGGTTGATTTGTGAGTACAATCGTTTGTTTATCAGTATTGGGATCTTTCAGCATTGTTTTGTATCATTTGCGCATTATTTCCGATGAAGTTCTGGGGCATGTACTAATGGTGTCTACGTGG
The DNA here is from genome assembly GCF_030272615.1 of Cryptomeria japonica. Lineage (NCBI taxonomy): Eukaryota > Viridiplantae > Streptophyta > Pinopsida > Cupressales > Cupressaceae > Cryptomeria > Cryptomeria japonica. The sequence continues at coordinate 389,989,194 of NC_081415.1, forward strand.
GAAGTTCACTAAGCTATGTGATCATAGGCAAAAATACAGTCATAGATCACTACGGCTTGCTGACTACAGCGTATATCTCGACCATATGAGCATGAACCATTACCAAGGATCCATATTCTTTATTCTTTATGTATATACTGTTTGTTTGCAGGTACAATGCTCTTCCTTTGGTTCCTCCTACCGCATCCAAACTGGATAAAGGTTTTTATCTCTTAGTATGGTATGCACTTGTCTCAGGATCTGATCAGCCTAAGGTCAAGGAGGACGATCCAAGTCATGCACGAAAGGAGATAATCCTTGTCTGTTCCGCAAGCAATACTCTGGTCGACTTGACCCTTATATCAAGTCGTTTGTATTAACTTGCTCTATTAAAATCCATGAAAGAAATACTCAGGTCATCTTGAATTATTGTGTCAAGATGCTTGTATTCTCTTCCAACATTTTAAAGCTCAATGATGAAAATAGAGCACTATGGATCGTCATTTCACCTCATCTATTTATATCTTGCATTCCGTTGCATATCACCCATCCACTCATTCATTCATATGTAGGCTTTTACATGCAAAAATGACTAATAAAAACTGGTCTTGGATACAATCACGACCGAGTACTCTGATACATCATCAATGCATCATACAAAGTCTTAAAAACCTTGCATTCCTCATGATCATATCATCCTTGCATTTAGGTGCATCTTGCATTACGTCCATTCATGTCATTTTTCAAAAACATTGCATATAGTTCATTATTGACATTACTTTTCATTTAAAAATCATTTTCATCAATCATAAATAATTAGATTCATTCATGGGATCAAATTGTCTTTGGTTGTATTGCATCATTTAATAAGCATTCATTTCATATCAATTATCCATTATCATTTTATTAAACTTTTCATCATTTATTATTTGCATTCATTTCTTTATAGTAAAAAGCTGCATTCATTCATTACTACAGTATCTTATAATGCTCATTTTAGGATTCATTTCACATTACATTTATTATCATCACATTAAGGTGCAGTTATTATCCCCATTAGTTATCATATCATCATATAAACATTTGTACTTTCCATTTGTTTATCCATCAAACATTCATTTTAAAAATCATCATATAAACACTTGTACTTTACATTTGTTTATCTATCTGCATTCATTTTAAATATCATTTTATAAACATTTGTACTTTCCATTTGTTTATCCATCAAACATTCATTTTAAAAATCATCATATAAACACTTGTACTTTACATTTGTTTATCTATCTGCATTCATTTTAATATCATTTTATAAACATTTGTACGTTACATTTTGTTTATCCATATGCATTCATTTAACATTTTGTTTATCATATAAACATTTGCACTTAAACATTTTGTTTATCCATATTACATTTATCTAAAAACACATCTAGATGCATTTTTATACATATATATCATTCATTCAAAACCATTGCATTGACATCATCACATAAATCATCTTATCATTGCATCGCAATAGGAATCACCATCAAAATCCTGTTCATAAAATCCAGCATAAGTATATATCATCATGGCATTCCATACATAAAGCATTACATCACAAATCAAATACATCATATATATATAAACCTGCATTAATATGTCAGTATACAACATCCTAAATCATCATAAAAACATGCATAAAAAGAAACATCTCATCAAATGCATACATGTACACATATACATCTAAGCAATAAATCATCATCATGCATAAACGTCCATACATAATCAAACGCATCTCATCACAATATGGGATCTCCTCATATATATCATCTCATATATCACAGTACAATGAAGTCTACAAAATCGGCTACCAAAGAGCCATCCAAGATACAGTCCAAAAAATAGACAATGATACAATACATGTATGCAAAAATGCTCTCTCAAATGCCACTCTGGCCAGATGCTGTACCACCACCACCCCTACCTACTCCACCACTGGTACCTACACCGCCTGATCCATCTCTCAGTGGAGGCCTCATCGAACCCCCACTCCCTCCTGCATCCCCTGATCTCTCCTGCCGTAGAGGACCCATCACACCCCCACTGCTCTGCATCCTCTGTGATCGCTCGGATCTGGCCTGCCGCATCTGTGAATAGCTGAGAGCTCGCTGGCTAATCGGTACCACCTGCTCATATAACCCACGCCAGTACTCTATCTCCGCCTGTGCTCGCCGCATCTCCCTCATAATCTCCCCTGAAGGCCCCTGTGCACCAGTCCACACTCTCTCTTGCAGCTCCGCCAATCTCTCCACCGCAGTATCTCTTTCCCGCAGCACCACTGTCAGCTCTGACTCACGTGCAAATAGCTGCACATCTCTAGCTGCTACCTCCGCCTCTAATCTCTCTACCCGGGTCTGCAAATAACCTATCATGTGCTCCCGCAGATCCCCAGTAGCTCCCTCCCCCATGTCCATGGCTGCCGCACCTGTATCACCCCCTCCACTAGGTCCCTCCCCTGCACCACCCTCCCCTGCACCTGTAGCCATCGGGATCTCTCTCTCCATCCCCCTCCCACTCAGCTGCACTCCTCCCTACATCAAAGGTCCCTGTGATATCTGAAGAGGTAGTCCACCTCTCCCTCTCCGCTGCCTCGGCATCCCCAAACCTCCTCCACCTCCTCCTCCATCTCCTCCTCCTCCTCCTCCCCCACCTCCTACACCACCTCCATCTCCTCCGCCACCTCCATCTCCACCTCCTCCTCCTCCTCCTCCTCCTCCTCGCCTCCTGCTCTCCGTCCTCGTCCCCGTCCCCTCTCATCCTCAAAAGCTGGGATCGGCTCAGCTGGGTCTGATATCCGTAGGATCGGGTGCACCGCTCGATACTGTGTATACTCTGCTGTCACACCTGCATCCACGACCCTCGGTCGTAAGTCCCATGGCCTCGCCTGCAGTGTCCGGAACTCTGCCAGTGCCTGATCATACAGTAGCACTGGACCCCATGCATACTGCTCTCGGATCACTCGTGCATACTCCCCTGATCCACTCGGCAGTCCCTGCTGCCGTCCAAACTGCCTCATCACCCGTCCCGGCACCTGTGTCTCTACATGATACGAGGTCCTCCCAATGAGGAATCGGGTCATGAAGCAATACGGTAGTGCCTCCGCATCATCCTCTCATGGCTCACACTCCAAGTATGGCTGCCAGATCACTACATCCAAATCATCCAATGCCCGCCGCCACCACTCTAGCTTCCCCAAGTGGGGCTGGCTCATCATACCACTATACATAAACATATAGGGCTGGTCCACGGCTCGGAATCTCAGACTCACTGGTCGAGTCACTGGTAAGTGCTCCCATGCCCACACATGCAGCAGCATCATGCCTACTGCAAGCGAACCTCTCCCCCGGTACACTACCTCGTGTAACTCCTGATACATGTGCGCTAACACGCACGACCCCCAGGCATATCGGGTCCCCTCAGTCACCATCATCTCTATAACCTGTCCCCACCCGACCGCCAATCCATGTGACCGCCTGTCTGGACACAGAAGTCCTCCCACGATCCTTGACAATACTGCTGGAAGGGGCTCATACAGTGCCGCTATATCCTCCCATGCGATCGAGCCATCATCAATATATACGTCCTCATCAAATATCCTCTGGCAAGACACCGTCCCCCAAGATCGATCATATGTCACCAGCTACCCCCGAATCAGAATTCGAAGGATACGCCACACGTCCTCTAAAGTCACCGTCATCTCGCCCTGGGCCAGATAGAACGTGCACGTCTCACTGTGCCATCGCTCTGCCAATGCTGTAATCAGGCCGTGATTCATCCGAATCACGAGCATGTGCATCACCTCGTACAGGCCCGTAGCTGCAATACAGTCTATCTCTATCTATGTCAACCGATCTCGTAATCCCTGTGTCGCGGGGTGGCGCTCGCGTAACTGCAACACGCGCAGATCCTCCTGCACATAGACATTCATCCAACCACCATCAGTTGTTTTGTTATCAAACTTTCTTAAGTTTAAACCTAGACTATCATCAGATACTTTGATCAAGTATCTTCGGGTCTCAACAGGTAAGCAATCATGGCCACCTAGACTTCAACAGGCATTTATCCTAACAAATGACCTAAGTCTCATCGGGCTGCTATGGTTCAAAACAACTCCCACTTCACCTCACCATCCATCAATCGTTAGGCATCAGGAGATTTATTTTGTCCAAAACTGGGGCATCTCGTTATCCTAAGGCAAAAGCCCTATTTTATCTACAATAGCGCTAGTTCTACACAATAGCGCTACAACAAAATCAATAGCGCTCAAACCACTCTACAATAGCGCTACAAACCAAAAGCGCTAAAAACGCTATACAATAGCGCTATTACCCATCAATAGCGCTCAATTAACCCTACGACAGCGCTAATTTGTCAAAAGCGCTAAAACTTGCCTACAAAAGCGCTAATTAATAGCAAAAGCGCTCAAATTAGCTTACAAAAGCGCTATTGCGGCACAATAGCGCTACTTCATGGAGCAAAAGCGCTAAAAACATAGTTCCAGCGCTCTTGCTCCGACTTGACTTGGACTCAGCTAAAAACATATTAAAAATGCATGAAAAGAAAGTTTTCGAATTTGCGTACCGCTGGTCCATAGTCGGCTGGGCACTGGAATCGTCGCACTCGCTCAAATCGGTGTTCGGTGATCGGAAACGGCATCGTAGCTCCTCCTTGCTCCTCCAAATGTCACTGTCAGAGCTCAAGTTTTCAACTGGTCGCGGTCACAAATGATCCTATTTTTTACCCCTTTCACCCCATTTATACCCCCCGCTGTCACCATAACTTCGCCCTGCTCATCGCCGTGGTCCCCGTGAACTTCCCGAGCCTCCCATTTCTCCCAGTTTCCCCCGATTTCTTCTATTTTTCACCAGTATGCCTAACTTCTTCTCTTCTACCACCCTGCCAATTTTCGTTCTTTTTTGAGAGATCGCCCGATTTTTCAAAAAATTTCGGCCCATCTCTCGAGGGGGCATACCACCCATTAAATTTACATTTTATGGGGCATTTCTTCGCACCAGTTTTTCTTTCTTTGAAACGATGCGATAAACTGCACCGTCTCAAAGAGGGGCAAATGTAGTCACATAAATCTGTCCATTTTAATTAAATGAATATTTCGTATTTATTTGATTAAAAATCCACTAGCCACCAATTAATTAAATTAATATTTAATTAATTCATCCCCAAACATTCTTCTATTAATTAAATAAATTATTCAATTTATTTTAATTAATTCATTAAATCAAATTTCAATCAATTAAATAAATAAAATCAATTTATTTAATTAAAATCCCTTTTCATAAATTAAATAAAACATTTATTTAAATCATTACCCCCACCCCACTTGCATTTTCCTACAAATGCAACTTGCACACATTTTGAAATAAATGAATTTTTATTTTAAATAAAATCCTATTTTCCCTCACCCACCAAATCCACTTGCAAAATCTAATCCCCTTCTAGATTCTTCTAACCCCTTCCTAATTAGCCTAATCCATCCCCTAATTATTGTCACATTCCTAAGCAAAATGGAGTCACTTCTCAAAATCCTCAAAGTCTTGGATAACCATTAAAGGCTTTCAACCTTCAACCACTAAATGGCTCAAAGTCTTTGATAACCATTGAAGGCTTCCAACTTTCAACCACTTAATCCCCAAAGTCTCCAATAACCATTAATGGTTAATTCAACCCTCCCACATGGTTAAAACATTTGTTTTGACTCAACCTCTACTCAACCCAAGGGTCTCATCAAGCCTTTAATGCTTTGACCATGATTATCTCTTAATCATTTGCACAAAGGTTTATCCTTGGATTAACTCTTAATTCAATGGGTAATCTTAATTTAGACTTGACCCTTAGCCTTTAGATAAACATGAGGTCTTCTCAGGCCTTTAATGCCTCCAACCTCTTCTTTCAACCCAACCCTATGTTGACACTTGTCACCATTTTATTGGTGCCAATTGTGCACATGGATCCCCAACTTTCAGGCTTGACCCTTGATTAAGCCCTTCAATCTTGGCCATCCATTGCTCCATTTTTCCTATAAATAGAGCCCATTCCTTCATAATCCAGATCCTGAAAACTTGTAAGCATTTAGACTATAGCCATTTTAGAGAGCATTTAGCATAGCATAACTAAATCTTGTCTTTTTGGTTAAAATACATCATTTTAGCATTACTATTAGCTTTTCATTTCATGTTTAGGAGCTATACTACAATCTCAATCCTCCATAAGCATCCATAGTGCAAAAAGTTGCTGAGAGCTACACTATTTTGGAACTTGGAGAGGAGAGGAACAAGGGAGAAGAAGCTAAGGCCATGCTAAGAGGCAGTTGGAGATGTCTCATGATCATTTGTTCTATTTATTAGATATATTTAGCATGTCTCTTTTAGTATCTCTTTTGGAATGCCTTCATGTGTTTGGTTTTTGATTGATTAACTCTAACGTCTTGTGTGTTTTTGTGTTCTTTGATCTTAGACTAACCTTGTGCCATTTAGGAGGGCATCACACTTTTATGTAAAACATAATGTGGAATAAAATTTTGTGTAAAACATAATATGGAATACACTTGTGTGTAAAACACGATGCGTAAAATATATCTCAAACGATTGGTTTGATATAACAACCTTCCTCTTCGAGTAATAGAGGTATGTGCACCCCAACAAAAGTGTATTCCTTATTTTATGTTGTATGATAACTAACACATTTCCTAGAAAAATGTGACTTGTTCATAACCCTAATATTCAAACTTAATATTGTGAGGCTTTGAGAGTAGCTAAATTTAATGAGCTAAGGCTTCAAACAAATTTTCATTAGAAAGAAGGGAAAGAAATTTGGTTGAATAGGTCAAGAAATTATGTTGGATGTAGTTCATGTTAGGTTATTTTTTAGTTGGTTAAATTCCTCTATTAACCAAAATGACTTAGGACACTTGGTAATCTTCAGAGGTAATCTTTTAATTTATGATTATATGATTTTTTGTTACTATCTATTTGATTATTTGAAGAGGTTACAAATTATGTTTCTCTACTATCCAAATAAAGGTTATGTTTCACAACATTCCTCTTTAGGAAACGAAGGTATGTGTACCCTATAAAATTATTTTTCTTATTTTATAATATATCTTCTTCCCTTTGTTGTTTACCCTAATTGACTTAGGTCATTATTGGAGAACAATGCAAGTGACTTACTAGCTACATTAAATCACCATTAGATTGACTTTTTAGGTTTTGAAGGATTCACGATTTACTACCTAATTGATTATTTTCATGTTTTATCTTTACATATTTATTTAATATAATATTCTTATTTTCAAATTTATTATCCTCTCCCACAAAATAATTGGAGTTGTATAATTTTTAATCATCTAATGATGTTGTAATATTAGACATTAAGAAATTAACTCTTCTTCACATTAACACTATGACAAGTTTTAGCCTTAACCATTCGATGAAATTTTAACATGCAATACAAACCCTCAAGGCTAGACAACAATATTAACCCATAATTTAATTTGGGGCAACTAAAATCATTCTAGATATGCTTTTTTAATAAAATAAGAAAAATAAAATTTTAAAAAACAGTTGGTAGTAGAATTTTGGTTAGGTAGATTTCAATTCATTATTCAATTTGCTTTATAGAAAATAATTTTGAAATTTTTAATTAAATTTTTACAAATATGATTTAAAAATAATTAATATTAAAGTTCTAACATTTAATATTTCTATTATATATTTTAAAAATTTATTATGGACTCAATATCTAAATTGCCATTTTTATGGAGGGTTTTTTGTCAAACTATGATTTTTTTTCAATACCCTAAGTACTAATTTTGACTCAAGACAAATTTACATTCAACAATGAACAAAGGTAAAAAATAAAGTTACATAAAATAGAGCAACAAAGACAAATATTAGATATATTGGACAAATAGTTCTCAATTATTTATTAAAAACTTAATTACCATTCAAATTCTTCATAATAAATTGACTAATATTAATTTGGTAATTTGAATCCTTACTATTGAAATTTTTTCTTATATCCAATTTCTTGAAAATAAGACGACTTTTAAAGATTTTTCAACCATTGAGATGCCCATATTAATATAATCTCATTTGAACTTTTAGCCACTAAAATCTAATTTCACCCAACATTTTTATCCTTAACCAAATTATATAGACAACAAAAAAATCTAAACTATTTCGATTACATGAATAATAAAAGATTATAGAAAATGTGAGAAAGAACAACTATATTTCTTTGTTCTTAAAGATACATAAAATACAACACAAGAGTAATTATTCACTTTCTACTATCAAATAAATAAAAATATTATCGGGTGAACTCACAAAACTGGTTCCCACTTTTGCCAACGAAAGAAATTGGCGAAAGTGGAGAATTTCGTTTAGGGAGGATTCGAGCGAAGTGGGGGTGTTCGAACGGACTACCCTTTGGGGTTCGAGCGAAGCCCCCACTTCGCTTGAACCCACTCTTTCGAGCGAAGCACCTTTAATTCTTGATTATGTCATTTTTCAATTATATAGGGGGGGTTCGATTGAACCCCCCTTCATTCGAACCCCCCTAAAAATGGGGGGTTCGCTCGAACCCCCTTTCGTTCGAACCCCTTTTTTAACATTTCTCTGCAACTTTCTACATTTTTTGGCAGATTTTTGGCCTTCAAACCTCTGGTTGAAGGCTCAAATGGAATGATCTTGACAACCCAAAATGTAGTATTGTAGTCCTCAAAGCAAGCTTTCCAATGAATATAATATTATTACATATTGAGTTTATTATGAACTTGTTTTTTTAATTTTACCAAACATAGGTTTTTCACAAAACATGAACTTCTTTGTTCAACGCATTGGGAAAAATAGGAAACTAATTCAAAAAAATTCTGTAAAATATCTAACCCAGGTATTGATGTCTTCTTTCTAACAAAAAAAAAAGTATTGAATTTCGATATATATAGAACAAGTTATGTGTTCAAACTTAAACCTATGTCAGAATTATGACTAGTCGGACTTCAAAACTTAATAAAATGAAAAATATTGAACATATCACTATCAAACCAATTGCAAGCCCTGGATATTGATGTTACAAACCAAATTCGAAAGAATTGAGTTTTTATCATTTATAAAAAAAAAGTTATGCGTTTCAGGAGGCACATCACTCTTACAAAATGTAGTTTGTTGTAAAAAACTACTTTTCGAGGGAGATGGAAAATGTTTTAAAAAATCCTTCAAAATTTTAAAAAAATATATATATATAGAATCTAGAGACAAAATGCTACAAATCACTAATTTACATCATCTTCAAATTCTTTATAGTTTAAAAGTTATAGTTGTCGGAAGTTGAAGATTATTTTAAAAGTGTTCATCTCAGTGTGAAAAGTGGTAAAAAAGTGGGAACCATTATTGTGAGTTCACCCTATCTTCAATATCAAATACTCATCTGTAAGCATCAAATACATAAGATTGTATAACCTGTCACCACTGCAAATGTGCTTTTTTCAAACCATTTATGCAATCAATATTTATTCTTCCATTAAAAAAAAGAGAAAACGGTTAAAATCACAACAAGAATTCACTGTTCAACCCCTGCAAGCACTTTTGACCATTCAAAAGCCTATCATATACAACATATCAAAAAAAAAAATTGTGTTGTTGGACCTGATAATAACCATGTCACACACAACCCACATAAATAAGAAATCTAACAGTTGTTTAAATGAAGATGCCACTAGATATAAAATGAAAAAAACAAATCTTCTTTGATTTTCTTAAAAAAAATTGCCACCATTTTCTGCACCCATTCTCTGTATTTACCTCTCCATAATATGCACTCCATCCAATGAACTTGCCACACCTTGACCCACAAATCAGTTGTGCATCATCTTTTCTCTCTATGCACTCCATCTTTGTATCTACTCAATCTCCTCTATTCCATCCTATAGACACCACTATCAATATTTTTTAAAATCTGTAAATTTAAAACATAAACTCTTCTATTCCCTCTGCTTAAATATTTGAATATGCTTCGCTCCCATTTTTATCCACTTGTGTCCCATATTTTCTTACTCCCATCTAGTTTTATTTTCATGGCTTCTTCTTTGGCATCCCAAATGGCACAGCATGATTATACAATGAATGGGTTAGAATCTATAAAAAAAATTGATACTTATAATTAATCTATAAAAAAATCTTACAAGAAATTTGAATTTCATGATTCCTAAAACAATGTCTAGGTTGTGGCATAGAAGAAATTTGACCTGCAACAATAGAAGCATAGAGGTATTTGCATCCATTAAAAAACCAAAAACAATACATTTATAAAAAAAAAAATTCCTTTCTAAATGCAAAGACAACAAAAAATAAATTAAAAAAATCATGTTTCAACGGCATACCTGCTTTCATGGCTTTGCTCCAACAATTTGTGACCTGCACCTCCCATGTCACAAATGGGAAAATGAATACATCATGCTCTTTTTTGATATGGTTGGGCGGGAAAGAAATTTTAAAAAAAATTGGAGCACTGAAAACAATTTTAAATCCTGACGCTACTGCTCGGGACCGTGAGAGTGGCCGACAAACGTTAGCTGCGTGCAAATGCTTTTCGCCAACTGCAAAATGGCAACATGCCTCCACGTCATCCCGATGGTGGGTCCCAGAACGTGTTTCATGGCATCATGGGAGGGCATGCAATTTTGGAGCCGTATCATGGCATGACATGCCGTTTTGGAGCCAGAATAGTTACAACCATTCATGACGGCCATGGCAGCTGCTACAACAACATTTCAACCAAAAATATTTTTACATCATGTTTTTATGGATGTACGTATTCTCCTTTCCTTTTAGACTTGTGTGATGAAGTCGTAGTCCTCTAATGAAACCCCAAAATTATGAACAAAGTTTGAAATTTCATATTTGTTATTTTGTCGATTTTTAAAGATTTTCAACTTGTGTTTCTAAATGGTGGCTCTAACTTTGAGAATTGTGATGTTTTTTTAAATATTATATTAATTGAGAAAAATGGAGAGTTTAGTTTAATAATTTAGATCATTATTATTTATAAGTTGAGCCTTTTTGGTAGTGCGTTATGGATTCTTATTTACTACTAATGAATCAAGAGTCAAACTGATGACCTACGCTACCTAAAGCAACAATCAAGACCATGTGAGCTGACTCCAAAGGTCTTTATAATCAAGAATAGAACTAGACCTCTTTCTTAATCTTTGGACTCTTCAAATGTATTTGTAAATAGAAGATCTAATCTTGTGGCAAGCATTTAACTTACAAAATGTGCATTGAATATTGTCTCCATGCAATATTCTAAATTTTTATTGTCGATTGTCACACATTATAAGAGTTCACCCAATTTAGATATCCTCAACACTAGTATTTATTACCAAACTTGTACACAATAAATATAAATGAAGCCCCCACCATTGACAAAGTATTGAACTTCTAAAATCTACTATTTGACTTTCCATTTTCTTATGATTCCATGAACCAAAATCACCTATTTTCCTTTCATACATTATTGGGCTTCAATTTACTAGAACAAATTATAGTACAAATATAAATCATATTGTCAAGAGCTTCAGGGATGTGCAATTTTTTAATTGTCAATTGTAACAAATTATAAGAGTTCACCCAATTTAGTTATCCTTGACAATAGCATGTGTTTTAAATTCATGATTTTTGGATTTGATTGTGTGTGTGTGATTTTTCTTTTTATCAATGTTTTGGATCATCCTCCATGATCCATCATCGAGATGATAACTAGAAAAGAGAAGAGTTGCAGCAAAAAAATCACACAAAGTCTCATCCAAAAATCATTGTTTTAAGTCTATCATGGATTGTGGAAGCTTCATACATTTAATAGCATGTCTTACCAAACTTGTAGGTAATAGATATAAGTGAGGCCCCCACCATTTACAAAGTGTTGAACTACTAAATTCTACCATTTGACTTTCCATTTTCTTAAAATATCATGAACTGAAATCACCTATTTTCCTTGCATACATTGCCAGGCTTCAATTTACTAGAACAAATTACAATACAACTATAAATGATACTGTAAAGAGCTTCAAGGATGTGTAGTTTTTTTAGAGCTTGTAATTGTGCATTGAACTTATAAGTCCCTACAAATTCATACAAGTGAATTAATCATGAATCCCTTCAAACATGAAGATGCACTAATTGAACATGTATGATCTTTAAGATCACCTCGTTAATGTGCTATCAAATTTATGAATCTTCTTGCATCTTTTTCAAACTATTCAGTGTGATAATGACTTTATGACTCAAATCTAGAAAACTTGTCATACTTCAAGAAAACCAAATTTTACTACAATGAATAGTGATGACTAAAAATTTTCATGGTTGTAGTTAATGGATATCCATTTGGTTTAATCAAATTTTCAATGGCCTTAAGGCAAGGTGACCCTATTTTACCATTTCATTTTATCATCATGGCAAAAACACTTGGAAAAAGCATTCAAAATGTTGTTTGTTTAGGACACCTAAAATGGATAAAACTTGCCTCATGTTTTCCCCCTTCTCCCATCAACAATTTGTTGATGATACCATTATTGTTGGTGACACTTTGTTTCTTGATTTTGATAAGATAAAACAAGTTATATTCTATTATTAGAGGGTCTTAGGTCACAAATTTAGCCTTTCTAAGTGCACAATTTTCTTCCTAAACACTTGTTGCTAGATAGGCCAAAATTGTTCCCATATGAAAATGTTAGATCAACGAGCTTCCTTTATCTTATCTTTGTCTCCCAATATTTGTGGAGATTGTTTCAAAGGTCTTTTGAAGTTATTTGTTAGACAAACTCCAATGATATATGTCATGTTAGAAAGGAACAACTTTATGTTAAGTTGGAAAGATTCATGAATAAAGCTACCCATCAAAACTTGCTAATTTATGGTATGAACCTCCTTCATGTTTTAAAGCTCAAAGTAGCTAGAAATATTAAGCCAATTCAAGCTATATTCCTTCAAATAGGAGTGAAAGAAAGGAAAATGACTCTACCAGTGGTATGAAAGATGGTTTGCAAACCTAAAAGCTTAGGGGTGGGGGGAGGGAGGTCGAGGTCTTATAAGAATAGGTCTTAGAAGATTCTAGGAGTTCAATGTTGCCCTTAATGGAACCTCCTTTAACATTCACCTATCCACCCCATATATCTAAGATGAGATGTTGATACAAGATGTTGTGTAGCCCAGAAAGATTAAGAAACCTCAAAAATAAAATGGGGTTTCCTCTAGCATTCACCTAGCCACCCTAATATATTAGTATAGTCAATTTGGTCCCACAAATTTTAAGAATTAAAATATAGCTCTTGGAAACATTACACTAAATGTCACTAAAGTATTATGAAAGAAAAAATTTGTTATTGTCATGATAAAATGGTTTAAAGTTGACAAACATTGAGATAATTTATTGTGGAGTGACCCCAAATCCAACTATAGGTCAAAATGTAACATTCGTAGGCATCACGAACTAGGAGAACTTCTATACCAAAGTTTGGTAGTATTTTTCTCTTAGGCCTGTTAAGAGACTTTGTTGGAACCGTGTAGCCTAGAAGGATCAAAATACTTGGATAATGAAATGGTATCTTCTATAGAATTCAGCTATCGACCCCAATTTTTTCGCATAACAGGTTTAGTCCCATGATGGGATGAACATAAAATAGGCTTTATGACAACATCACACTAAACACCATTGAGGAATTTTGCAAGAATATATTTATTGTTGTAACCATAAAATGATCTTGAGCTAGATGCAAACATAATATTCCTAGGCACAATAAATTTGGAGAACTACTTTTGTAAAGCTTGGTAGTTTTTTGTTAGTTATCTTTAGAGACTTTTTTGGAATTGTGTAGCCTGAATTAATCAAGATGCATGTTAATGAAACATTTCCTCTAGAATTCACCCACCCACCTTGAAATACATATGGTACATCAATCTACATGTGACCCCAACAACAATACTGATGCAAGAGCATCATGTTCATAGTTTTAGGTTTTGTTTAGTTTCATTGTTTTGTCTTTTTGTTAGTGTCCAAAACTTCCCATCACCACTCAAACTATGTTTGGGAAACCAGTTGGGTGGATGGTGTTGGCATATGCACACTCCAATGAGACATTGTAGGTGATTGAAGGTTTTGTCATTGATGGCAACCTTACAATCCTATGACACTGGCAAGGCATTCCACCGACACTAGCAAGATCAGACTCTACATCGGCACACAGACCACCGACACTGGTAGTGAAAGGAAGCATACCGACGCAGAAGCCGATAGGAATTTTGTTGTTAATATATTTTGTTTATTATTGTAAAATCATTGTAAGCCAACTTGACAAGTTGTAAAATGACTCTTATATAAGAGAGATCATTGTAGAACATTTTAATGAAATATAGAGGAATGTAATTAGGCAAAATAAGGCAGACCTATTATGCGAATTATAGGTTAAGGGTTTATGTAAGAAGCAGAGCAGAAACCGGTACTGGATCTGACATTATAGATGCTATTTTGAAGCAGTACAAGACACTGGATTTATATAATCCATTTGTTAAGTCAGTGAGACTTCCTATTTTGTATTTGAGCAGTGAGCTCTAGGCACTTGGCCTTCCTGCATGTGCAGGCCCCTCTTGTACCAGTAATATTCTCTTATTGGCCAGTAAGCAAATATTGTGGGTCACAAATCCCACCGAGGTTTTTCCCACACCGAGTTTCCTCGTTAAAATATTGTGTTATGGTGTGTTTTTCATGTGGTTGCTTTTGTCTCTGTTTATTGCATTACTTTCTATTTACCGGTACATAGTATTAATATGCTCTACATGTTTTAAGTTAAGAAAATCTTATAATCGGTTAGATACTGATTCACCCCCCCCCTCTCAGTATCTGTGGGAATCCTAACAATTGGTATTAGAGCTTGGTCCTCTATTTTCAGAAGCCTAATAGCTTGAGGAAGATCTTGACATCGGTAGAGATGGAAAACTTGATGAAGCAACTTGAAGGAGCTCTCTCAGACTATGATGCAGAAAAATTGGAAAATATCAAACTTGAAGATGATCTAAAGGCTGCTCAGGATATCATTCAAGCACTTCAAGAAAATCTTACTATTTCAAGAAACAAGAGAAGAGAACTTTGTGAAAAGATGCAAAATGAGAATGATGAAAAAGAAAATCTTAATGATAAGATAAACAAGCTGAAGCAAGAGAACATGACAACAAAGAATAAGATGCAGGATATGACTATGAGATTTTGTAAAGAAATTGAAGATAGAAAGAAGAATGAAGAAGATTTGACTAGAAGACTAAGTGATGCTGCAAATGAGAACACAAGACTTAGCTATGAAAATGATTTGTTGAAGACAAATCTGATGCACACACAGAATGACTCAAATGAACTGATGAGGCAGAAAGAAGTCTTAGAAAGAGAACTAGATACTGCAAACCAACATAAAGATAAATTCAAGAAAAGCTCAGAAGAACTTGGTAACTTGCTGAAGAATCAAAAACCTAAAGGTGACACTTGTGGAATTGGCTTTGAAGTTGGTGAAAGCTCTGGTACTGCAAACACACAGGATCATAGCAAACCAGTAAGACAACCTACTGCTTATAAATTCAATGGCAAATGCTTTAACTGTAACAAGTATGGTCATAGAGAAAATGAATGTAGATCTAGAAATTATTAGAATACCAATGCACCCACCGGTCAATGTTCAAAATGCAACAAAGTTGGTCATAACTCTGAGAATTGCAGAATGAATGTAAGATGTTATGTTTGTGGAAGATTTGGACATTTATCTAATCAATACAGAACACAAACCGGCATAGGTTATGGAAAGGCTATTCAGAGAAATAATGTGACTTGTTATGCATGTAACAAAATTGGGCATATTGCTAAATTTTGTAGAAGCAAGTCCTCACCGGTAGACAACAAAGGTCCTAGTTTGAAAGGAAAAGAAAAAGTTGAAGAAGTTAAGCAGGAATTCTCAAAACAATGGATCATAAAATTAGACCTAAATGGTGTTGGGAATACTCCTCCACCGGTAGAACCAAGCAACACTCCACCAGCAAAACAGAGTAGCACTCCACCGGTAGGAGTCTCTTCATCAAATTGAAGAAATTTCTTTGAGGGTTTGGCAATCAATGAGACATATGCTATTATTCCCTTGGTTGATGGTAAGAAGTTGAAATTACTTCTATACCAACAGTTATGTTAAGTGATTACTTAACCGGCAAGCATTAAATGTGGTAGTTGGTAGATTGACATTGTAAATGAATTTTTTTCGCTCCATTTCACTTCACCGAGCATTCAAACATTCGAAGAGCGTGAAATTTCCAGAGCTAAGGCATTTCGAGCAAAGAGGCAAAGCATTTCAGCAATCAATCTTTCCAAAGGCAAAAAAAGGTATTTATAATCATGGCATCCTCTTCTGTACCTGAACTCATAGAAAACCCTACTGTAGTCAATGTAATCAAACGCCCTAGGCCCGTATTTCAGTTAGTTCCCGAGATAGCTAAAAAGGATGATAATGTTGGTGCATTTTCCCAAATTCCCAAAGGATTTGCTTTTGCAAAAGACCCTAGAATGTACATCCATTGCCATATAGAAGAATTAGGTGATGAGGAAGTCAAAAACATGTACAAGACTGTCATATGTGATGACTCCAGAAATGTAAAACCTGAACACAAAATTGTTGAAACCCTAGGATTCACAGAAATTCTCTGCATTCCGGAATTCCCCAAGGAAGTGATAAGGATAGTATTGAGCAGGGTTCATGGTGAATTCTTTTGGCTAGATTCATTTCATAAAATTACCAAGGAAGTTGTGAAAGTTGTAACAGGGTTACCTTCCACCGGTAACAGACTAGACAAAACAAAGAAGGTCTCAAATGACCTGGTAATGAACCTAACAGGTGCAACATCCGACAAAAGGTCCTTAAGGGTAAATGATGTAACAGACATAAATGTGAGATTCATTAGCATGATTTTAGGTTACAAAACAACACATGCAAACAGACTTAACTCAGTCTCCAGTTTATGCATAAAAAGTGCACATGATATGGTAAATGAGAATGTGAAAATTGATGTATGTGAATGGTTAAAGGATGAATTGATTGACAATTTAGGGAATATCAAGAAGGATAAGAAAGGAACATTTAGATTTGGCAACTTACTTGTATGCTTAATGCTACACATAACCAAACAGGTGCCCGGTATAGGTATCAAGAACCTTGGATTTGACATACTGGTAGGGAAACAGTTATCAAACTTGTTCAACAACATGGGTGAAAGAAAACAAAAGAATATTGATGAGTATTTTCAAGCACTAAAGGCCAGAATGAACAAAAGTGTCAGACTGTCACAAAAAATTGTAAACAAATACAAAGATGATATATATTTTGTGATTAAAAAGGATGAGATCTAGATGGAAGCAGTTATCCCAAGAACAATTTGGGTTACTGAGATGGGTTATGAGACCGATGAACACATCATTGAAACATATGCAAAAGCCCTTCTGGAAGCACCAAATGAACCTAAGGAAGAGGTATTTGGTAGTGTTGAGACCATTGAAATCCAAATTCAATCTAAGAAGAGAGTAAAGAAAGTTGAAGCAATAGTGATGAGAGGTTCAAGGCAGGCTAAGGCTATTAAAGAAGATGTACTGAAACAAACCGGTATCACTGAAGATGAGTTACAGGCTCAACAACCAGAAACTTACCTTTCACCGATAGCAACTTCTTTAGAGAGTGACATGCTAGCTGAATTCAAAAGAGTTGTAAGGAAAAGACAACCTTCACCGGTATCCACACCTTCACCTAGAAGAACCAGGCAAAAACAACAGGCAGTGAGGCCCCCGGTCAAGAAAAAAAAGTTGACACCAAAGAAAAGGACTCAACAAAATATTTCTCCGATTGACAAATTGCTAGATGAAATAATAGAGGAAGGACAGTTGAAAAACATCAACAAACTATATGACTCACTATCAGTTGATGATAAAGAAAAGGTTGAAAACAGTGTTATGTTACACTTGGATATCTACAAGAAGTTCTTGATGCAAATTGTAGATGAAGTACCAGATGAACTATTCAAGAGACTGGAAGCAAGAAGACAATCTGTTATAGAGCTTGACAAGAAAATAAAAATTGAAAAATTACTTGTTGTCTACCCAGTTAACTCTCCAAAAGAAATAGATGATCTAATTGCAGAGGCTAACTGGTCAGTATTCTCCACTGCACACCAGCATATTGCACTAATGGTTGGAAGAGTAAATGAGGTTGCAGAAGAAACTGAAAATGCATGGGATATATTCCTTGTTGAGAATGAAAAACAAGAAGAATATAGAAACCCTAAACCAATCAAGGTATATCAGAAAGACAAGGATAAAGATAAATGAAAGGTTGGTGGTCCTCCAAGCATCAAAATAAGAGATAACTTATCCCCACCGCCTCTAGTTACTCCACCGGTAACAACAACTGAAGATTAACCAGCAGATGAGAGTATGGATATAGAGGATACAAATCCTAATCCCGAGGTCTTATACATAGTTGATGTTGATACTCAAAAGGTCAACATTATGATAGACAAGGACACAACCGGTAACACCGATATGGCTAGTGAGCCACCGGTAGTTGACAACATTGATAACACTGAAGGTAAACCGACAGATGGGAAAATAGAGAATCCAATAGATCAACAAATAGAGAGACAAGAAGAGCAACAGGCTCCGGAACAGAAACAGGTTCATGTGGAAATAGTGCCACCGACAAACAGAGAACAACAAAAACCTTTGCTTAAGGAAATGGAAACACAGACTGACCTACCAGAGGTCATTGCAAGCAAGGATATTGCTCCCACTGGTGGAATTCAGAATGTTAGCTCTTCAACTGAAGGATTTAAATCAACAAATGTAACTGAAGTTCTTTTAGATTCTATAAAGAAAATTACAGATTGCAGTTCACAAGCATATAAAGCTATAGATGACACAATTCCAGTTTTGAAGATGATAGCTCCAAAATGCAATGTAGATAATAAGGATTCTTTGAGTCAACTTGACACTTTGTCTAAGTATATTACTTACAACACAGTGACAGTTGAACAAATAAAGGAGGAAGCATTCAAAGAGAGGTTAGAAAAGAAAAAATAGAAATTCTTTGAGGAAGAAATAAAGAAGTGTACAAGGCAGTTTGACACACTTCTATCGGAACTGTGCAACACACTCAAGGAGTTCAAAACTTTGTACAAAGACACTTGTAAGACAAAATTTTTAACAATTGACATAGATAAGAAAATGAGCAAGCTACAGGAGGAAATTAATAAACTTGCTGATAATTTTGTTAATTCACCGGATACATTATCAGTTTTTTAGCAAAAGATAACTAGTTTTGAGGAAGAATTACTGAATCTAGAGAGAGAAAAGGAGAGAATAATAAACGAGGCTAAGAATCTGAGATTAAGACTAAGTCCAAGACTGGACTATCTAGCATCCTTGAGGAAGGAAATATCTGAGGCACTAGTACAAGGACAGAAAACACCGGCAGAGCATATGCAGCACCTCACCGGTATAGTTCAAAGAATAGAGGCAGCAATAAAAGACAGTAAGAAGTTTTTGGAAAGCATAAATTTGGTTTTTGCGGATCTTTTTCAAATTGTAACCACCCAATTACAAGGTTGAGACAGAAAACTACAACTCTATTGACACTTTGACAACCTTTGTCATTGATGCCAAAGGGGGAGTAGTAGTATGAGAAAATAATCAGCAAAAGTCTTATCTGCTCAGGGGGAGCTCACATATTTTTGGTACACAATTTTTGGATTCCAAGTTTTGGAATTTTCTCATGAGTGTTGCCATCAATGCCAAAGGGGGAGATTGTTGGCATATGCACACTCCAATGAGACATTGTAGGTGATTGAAGGTTTTGTCATTGATGGCAACCTTACAATCCTATGACACTAACAAGGCATTCCACCGGCACTAGCAAGATCAGACTCTACACCGGCACACAGACCACCGGCACCGGTAGTGAAAGGAAGCATACCGACATAGAAGCCGACAAGAATTTTGTTGTTAATATATTTTGTTTATTATTGTAAAATCATTTTAAGCCGACTTGGCAAGTTGTAAAATGATTCTTATATAAGAGAGATCATTGTAGAACATTTTAATGAAATATAGAGGAATGTAATTAGGCGAAATAAGGTAGACCTATTATGCGAATTATAGGTTAAGGGTTTATGTAAGAAGCAGAGAAGAAACCAGTACTAGATCTAGCATTATAGATGCTATTTTGAAGCAGTACAAGACACTGGATTTATATAATCCATTTTGTAAGTCAGTGAGATTTCCTATTTTGTATTTGAGCAGTGAGCTCTAGGCACTTGGCCTTCCTGCATGTGCAGGCCCCTCTTGTACCAGTAATATTCTCTTATTGGCCAGTAAGCAAATATTGTGGGTCACAAATCCCATCGAGGTTTTTCCCACACCGGGTTTCCTTGTTAAAATATTGTGTTATGGTGTGTTTTTCATGTGGTTGCTTTTGCCTCTGTTTATTGCATTATTTTCTGTTTACCAGTACACAATATTAATATGCTCTACATGTTTTAAGTTAAGAAAATCTTATAACCGGTTAGATATTGATTCACCCCCCCCTCTCAGCATCTGTGGGAATCCTAACCGATGGTTATGAAAACCGAAGTAGTGACTGATTGATCAACATTTTGGAAATGATGCAGGAGCATCCCTCGTTCTTGGCAATCTTGTATCAACCAATTTTTTTTCTCTTCAGTTTGTTTTTTATTCTCCAGTTTCAACATTCCTTTCTACATTTTCTTGCATTTTCTCATTGAATATTGAGGAGCTGGATTTTGTTTGTGGACATGATTATCTTCCTTTTCCCAAATCCATGGAACGTTTGGATCCTTTTTGGGCAAGTTATCGATTCTGGATTCCGGGACAATTTTCTGGCTTAGAACTTCGGAACTGCTTGAACCTATCTTGCTTTGGGTGAATCTTGTGGATTCATTATGTTGCTTGCGGAGCCTCGACATGTTGTTCCAATGTTCCTTAGCGTGTGGTCGACCCTCCTTTTGATCCGCACTTCATCCTTTGGATTTTTCGGAGGATTCTCATTTGCAGAGGCCGACTTAGTGATTTTACATGTTTCATCATGATTATCGCTATTTGATTCTTTTTTGGGCCAACCGGATCCCTCCAAACCATATAAATCAATGTAATTTAGCTTGTAGTTGTAAGATTTTAGAACCACGAAGATCTGTCTTGAGATTAAGAGGTCCCGAGTTGACCGAGATTGTAGTTGGGTATGTATGTAGCAGGCCAGTGAGCCGAATCTTGTAGCCCGCATGTTGCTGACAGATTGTAAACAATTTTCATGGTATAATTAATCAAATCTGTATTGCCTCCATCCTCTTTTCTTTCTTTCATTGTGTTTTACTTTTGTTGCACGGTCCGAATAGATCTCATCGAGGCTCCTCCTCATCATGACTGCACCAAGTGGTATCAGAGCAAGCTTTCATTTCAGAGGTTGCATTGTCCTGAAGATCTTGTTGTGGGGTGGCAGATTGTGGATCTATCCTATAGCTATGGAGGATTGGCGTGAAGATGGCACAAAGAGGATATAGGAATGCTAGAGCGCATGAGAATGTAGACCCTATTGTAATGAAAATGTTGAGAGGAATTGTAACCTAGTTGGAAGCTGTTGAAATAGCCCTGAGAAGAGGTTGACATATTGAAGATGTGAGAGAAGATGAAGAAGAAGAAGCACTGGTAGAAAAAGTAGCAAATCCATTGGTGATCAATCTAGATGAAGAAAGGTTCTTGAGGGTTTTGAGTAGGGCGAACACAAAACCACATTTTACCCCACCAAAGTATGATGGCAAGTTAGATTTAGACAAATTAATGGATTGGATCTTGGAGATGGAGAAGTATTTTGATTTTGAGAATATTGTGGAAGAAAGAAAGGTGAAATATGCATGTACTAGGTTGAAAGGTCATGTGTCTCTTTGGTGGGAACATTTGCAAGTTGATAGATAGAGAAGAATTAAAGAAAAGATCAAATCATGGGAGCAGATGGTTGCCAAGTTCAAATCAAAGTTTATGCCAGTTGATTATCAAGTAAACATGTTTCAGAAGTTACCGAACTTGAAACATAAAGAATCGAGTGTGAAGGAGTACACCGAAGAATTTTACAAGTTGAACATCAGATCCGAACATGTCAATGATGGGGTTGAACAAGTTGCGAGATATTTGAATGGGTTGTGGATGTCTATACAAGATGAACTTAGTTTGATCAAGTTGTAGAGTGTTGAGGAAGCTTACCAATATGCCCTGAAAGCTTAAGAGAAGTTGAACAAAAGACATGAGCAGAGACAAAGAGGTAGAGGTGGAAGGTTTTCCGGAGGAAGATTTCAAGGAAGAATAGGTTATTCTGAAGGAAGAGGAACCTGTACAGGTCATAACAAAGAAAAGGAAGCAAACAAGGAAGGTAGTTTGTACTGGAAGGATGATAGAAATTCTACCAGAGAAGGGAACCTGATGGTTACCGGAATGAGGGTTTTGGAAAAGATGACAAAAAATAGGAAAATAGAGTATTTAAAGGAACTTGCTTTAAGTGTGGAGGAGAAGGACATTGTACATTTGAATGTAGGAAGGAAGAGAACACTGGAAGAACAACATTGGTCGAAGAAGATCTACCAGATCCACTAACAAACCGGAAGATGGAGAACTATTGATGATGAGGAGAGCTTTGTGTCATACCAAAGAGGATGAACCCTTGTAGAGGGGAAATATTTTCAAGACTAGATGTAAGATATTCAGTAAGTGTTATAAAGTCATTATTGATAGTGGTAGTTTAGATAATCTTGTTTCAGAGGAGATGGTGAATAAGTTGAAGTTGGAAAGATTGAAACACAGTAAGCCTTACTAGATAGCATGGATTAAAGATGATCATAATCTGTTAGTAAGTGAGCAAAGTTTGGTGAAATTGAAAAATTGGAAATCATCATGATGAGTTTTTGTGTGATATTGTGCCTATGGATAATTTTGACATCTTGTTGGGTAGACCTTGGCAATTTGATAGGCAAGAAATACATGATGGGAGAAACAACATATACACTATTATTGCAAATGGGATGAAGCAAACCTTGTTACCCTTGGAGGAGCCCCTGAAGAGTGAAGTTTGTACGAATGCTAGAATTTGTTTGGTTGATGGGAGGAGATTCTTGGATGGAATGAGACATGAGAATGTATGTTTTTCCTTAGTTCCTAAAAGGACTGAGAATTCAAAGCATGAGGAAGAACAACCTTGGGAGATAAAGGAGTTACTGACAAAGTATGCAGACATCATTTCGGATAATGTGCCTGATGGATTACCACCTATAAGGAGTATCAGTCATTGCATGGAGCTAATTCCTGGAGCTAGTTTGCCTAACAAAGCAGCACATTGGATGACACCGATAGAGAATGAAGAATTGAATAGGCAAGTGCAGGAGTTGTTGAGGAAAGGTTTGATCTAAGAGAGTCTAAGTCCTTGTGCAGTTCCAATAGTGTTAGAACCTAAGAAGAATGGAGAATGGAGGATGTGTACCAATTCCAGAGCAATAAAGAAGACAATAGTGAAGTATCAATTTCCTTTGCCTAGGATGGATGACATAATGGATTGTTTGAGTGGAGCCAGATACTACACGAAGATAGACTTGAAGAGTGGATATCATCATATTAGAATCAGAGAAGGAGATGAGTGGAAGACAACATTCAAGACAAATGAAGGTTTGTATGAATGGTTGGTGATGCCTTTTGGCTTGACTAATGCACCAAGCACTTTCATGAGGTTGATGAATGAGGTGTTGAAGAAGTTATTGGGTAAGTTTGTTATTGTATATTTGGATGACATTTTGATTTTCAATAAAACAAAAGAGGAGCGTTTGTTGCATTTGAGACTAGTCTTGCAAATATTGAGAGAAGAGAAGTTGCTGATAAACCTTAAGAAGTGTAGTTTCATGAAGGAAGAATTAGTCTATTTGGGATTTATGATATCTACAGATGGATTGAAGATGGACCCAGAGAAGGTTAGAGCAATTATTGAATGGCCTACACCAGAAAGAATTGGAGAGGTAAGATCATTCTATGGATTGGCTAATTTATACCGAAAGTTTATTAGAAATTTCAGTTCATTTTGTAGCCCTATGACTGAGACAATGAGAGGAGATAGGAAAGAATTCAAGTGGACAAGTGAAGCAAATAGGAGTTTTAAATTGTTGAAGCAGAAGGTGACTGAGAAGCCCGTGTTAGCTTTACCAGATTTCAACAAACTATTTCAAGTGGACTATGATGCAAGTGGGAATGCAATTGGATCTGTGTTAAGTCAGGAAGGGACGTCAGTAGCTTATTTAAGTGAGAAGTTGAATGATGCCAGAAAGAGATATTCAATGTATGATCATGAATTTTATGTCATAGTTCAAGTTTTGAAGAAGTGGAAACATTACCTGTTGCCTAAGGAGTTTGTGTTGTATACCGATCATCAAGCCTTGCAGTATTTGAATAGTTAGAGTAAGTTGAATCATAGACACATGAGATGGGTAGAATTATTGTAGAGTTACACCTTTGTGCTAAAGCAGAGAAGTGTTAAGTAAAACAAAGTTTCTGATGCATTGAGTAGAAGGAGGAATTTGCTAACAGAGATGTGAATGACAGTGTTAGGATTTGAGAAGTTGAAGACCTTGTATGTTGATGACGTAAATTTTGCAGAACCTTCAAAAGCATGTAGAGAACCAATTATGGTGGACAAAAGTAAGTTGTTGGATTATTTAATTCAAGATGGGATGTTGTTCAGAGGAGTTCAGTTGTGTATACCTAAGAGTTCCATGAGGGAGAACTTGATAAAGGAAAAACATAGTGGAGGATTAGTCAGACACTTTGGTGTTGACAAAATAGTAGCATTGGTGAGTGAACATTACTTTTGGCCTCAGATTCATAAGGATGTCAGAAAATTTGTGCAAAGTTGTAGAGTTTGTCAGATTGAAAAAGGTAGTAGTTAGAATGTGGGATTGTATAAACCTTTGACAGTTTCGAAGAGATATTGGGAGGATATAAGCATGGATTTCATACTTGGACTACCTAAGACATGGAGAGGAAATGATTATATATTTGTGGTGGTGGATAGATTCTCAAAAATGGCTCATTTCATACCTTGTTTAAGAAGAAATCAAATGCACTGCATGTAGTTGACTTATTTTTCAAAGAGGTAGTGAGATTGTATGGATTATCTAAGCGAATAGTTTCAGATAGAGACACTAATTTTGTTGGTTATTTTTGGAGGACAATTTGGATGAATATGAAAACAGATTTGAAATTCAATTATAGTTTTCACCCACGAACTGAGGGATAGACATAGGTAGTAAACCGGAGCTTGGGAAATTTGTTGAGATGCTTGGTTGGAGAGAAGACTAGAAGTTGGGATTTGATTCTTGCACAAGACGAGTTTGCCTACATTAATTCAATAAACAGGAGTACCAAAAGAACACCTTTTGATATTGTTACTGGAGTACACCCTAGAGGTATATAATAATTGAGGGATATCATTAATGAAGACAAGAGGAGCGCAGAGGCAAAAGAATTTGCAAATCATGTGAAGGTCTTAGATGTTCAGGTTAAATAGCAACTGGAGGATATAAATAGAAAGTATAAGGAGCAAGAAGATGAGAAGAGGAGGCATAACGAATTTGAAGTTGGCAATGAAGTAATGGTGTACCTAAGAAAAGAAAGATTTCCAGTTGGAACCTATAACAAGTTGTAGATGAGAAAGTTTGGACCTTCCAAGATTTTGAGGAAATTTAGTTCCGAAAATGCATGTGGAGTTACCAGATGGTTTGGGTATTTCACCTTTATTCAACATTGTAGATTTACATCAGTATTATGGATCTGAATTTAGTGAAGACAATTTTGCAGACTTGGAGAAGCAGATGCCCTAGAAGGAACCAGATCAGATTGAAGACATTTGGGACCGTAGGAATGGGCGTGGCACTCGGATCAACCAGTACAGAGAGTATCTTGTGAAGTGGAGAGGCAGACTAGTTGAAGATTCATCTTTGATTTCTCAGGCAGAGGTAGACCACCTTGGTTTTCCTCTGACCTTGGCAAAGTGAGGGAATCACTTTTTCAACAACCCCAAATGTCCTGATGCAGGAGCATCCCTGGTTCTTGGCAATCTTGCATCAACCAAAAATATTTCTTTTTAGTTTGTTTTCTGTTTTGCAGTTTCAACATTCCTTTCTACATTTTCTTGCATTTTCTCATTGGATCTTATGGAGATGGATTTTATTTGTGGACATGATTATCTTCCTTTTCCCAAATCTCCAGAACATTTGGATATTTTTTTAGCAAGTTATCGATTCCGGATTCTGAGACAATTTTCTGGCTTAGAACTCCAGAACCGTTTGAACCTATCATGCTTTGGGCGAATCTTGCGAATTCATTTCATTGCTTGTGGAGCCTCCATGCGTTGTTCCTATTCCTTGGCATGTGGTCGACCCTCCTTTTGATCTACACTTCATCCTTTGTATTTTTTCAGAGGATTCTCATTGGTGGAGGCTGACTTGGTGGTTTTACACATTTCATCATGATTACCACTATTTGATTCTTTTTTGGACCGGTCGATCCCTCCAAACCATATAAATCAATGTAATTTATCTTGTAGTAGTAAGGTATTAGAACCGGGAAGATGTGTCGTGAGATTAAGAGGTCCAAAGTTGACCGATAATGTAATTGAGTATGTCTGTAGTAGGCTAGTGAGCCGAATCTTGTAGCCCACATGTTGTCGGCAAATTGTAAACAATTTTCATGGTATAATTAATCATATTTGTATTGCCTCCATCATCTTTTCTTGCTTTTATTGTGTTTTACTCTTGTTGCACAGTCCTGATAAATCTCATTGAGGTCCCTCCTCACCATCACTACACCAGGAAAGGGACGGTTTTAGAATACTGGGCAATTTATAATAAGGTAGGGACTATTTTGGGGAGTTTTAGCAGGATCAAGGAATGAGACCCAGCCAAAAGAAAGGAGGGTGTGTGAGTCTATGTCTTAGTAGACTGCCTTAAGGGAACAATTTGTAACTCTTTGTGGTGTTTGAAGTCATGTCTGACCAATCTTGGAAGGATCGAATAAAATTGTAATTGCCCTAAGATTGGGATAATGAAATAAGACTTGGAATTTATAATTTGAAGTTTCGGTTCTCTGGAAGAGTAATCTTCTATAAGCATTTGTATTTTGTGTAGTCATCTTATGTCTTTCCAAACTATTTCCTATTGCAGAAAACTCTTTAGTTTATATGTGAACTTTGCAATTTTCTTTTCATTCTTGTTCTCCATTTAAACTTAGGCCCTCTATCTTGTGGTAAGGTTGTCATTAGATTGGTATAAAATCCTTAAAATAACTTAGGAGTGTGGATAGATAGTATGCCTCCTAGGAGAATGAATAAGGGAGGTGGTAGAAGAGGTCAAGATGAGGGAATGTTTGAAATGATGCAGACTATTATGGCAAGGTTGGATGCCATAGAAAGAGCCCAAAGGAGAGGTGTAGTGACTAATGAGGGCAGTGACATGGAAGAAGAAGAGGAATCCCAAATCAATGATGGGCTATTGCAGATACTACTACAGAGGAGGAAAGATTGATAAGATAAATTATGAGTGTGGGGACCACGCCCAAGGTAGAGGTTTCTACATATTCGAGGACCCTCAATGGAGAGGAACTTCTTGATTGCATTCATGAGCTTGACCAATATTTTTAGTTTGAAGGAGTTGTAGAAGAAAAGAGACTAAAGTTTGCATGTACGAGACTCATTTTTAAGGCCATGCTGCAATGTGGTGGGATTATGTTCAAACTGAGAGATAAAAGAAGATTATAGAAAATATTAAGTCTTGGGATTGGATGGTTGCCAAGTTGAAGGCCAATTTCCTTTCGAATGATTATCAAACTAATATTTTTAGAAGATTGCAGAACTTAAGACAAAAAGATATTCAGTCAAAGACTATACTGAAGAGTTTTACAAGTTGGTGATCAGATCTGGTCATAGTGAAGAAGACATGGAGAAGGTAGCTTGGTACTTAAATTTATTGAAGTATAGTATCCTTATAAAGTATCATGGTTGCAAAAAGGACATCAATTGTTGGTAAATGAGCAAGCTCATGTTGATTTTTAGATTGCTGATTATAAAGATAGTGTATTATGTGATGTGATGCTCATGGATGTGTACCATGTATTGCCTGGAAGACCATGGAAATTCGTTAGGAGAATGATGTATAATAGAAGGGGGAACACTTATACAATAGAGAAAGATGGAGTCAAGCATATCTTTATGCCTATACAAGAGAAAGAAGAGGGCAATAATAGTGGTAAGGAGTTCATACATGATATGAATAATGATGAAGTAGGACTTGCTTTGGTTCTTAAACCTAAGTGTGTGTTTACTTATACAAAACTTGATGATTTGCCTCTTGAAGTAGAAAATAGTTTGAATGAACACATGGACATTGTTGCATCTGATTTACCTAGTGAGTTCCCTCCTATGAGGAGCATTAAACACCATATGGATTTGATCCCAGGGGCTAGCCTTCAAAATGAGGCTGCATATAGGTTGACACCTATGGAAAATGAAGAGATTAGGAAGCAAGTAGAAGATATGTTAAAGAAGGGTTTGATAAGGGAGAGTCTAAGCCCATGTGCTATTCCAATAGTACTAGTACCAAAGAAAGGGGAAGAGTGAAATATGTGCAAAAATTCAAGGGCTATCAATAAAATAACCATAAGATATGGGTTTCCAAAACCTAGGATTGAAGATTTAATGGATTGTTTAAGTTGATCAATGTATTTTTCTAAGATAGATTTGAAAAGTGGATACCATCAAATTAGAATCAGACCATGAGATGAATGGAAAATGACATTTAAGACTAATGATGGTTTATATGAATGGTTGGTTATGCCTTTTGGGTTGTCTAATGCACCCAACACTTTCATGAGATTCATGAGTGAGGTTTTAAAACCATTCCTAGGGAAATTTGCGATTGTATATCTTGATGACATTTTGGTTTTTAGTAGGTCCAAAGAGGAGCATATGGAGCATTTGAGGAAGGTGATGAGAAGGTTACATGAGGAAAATTTGCCGATAAATCTCAAAAAATGTGTATTTTTGCAAACCAAACTAGTCTACTTGGGTTTTGTGGTGTCTAAGGATGTGCTAAAGATGGATATAGAAAAGGTTCAAGACATACTTAGTTGGCCAACACCAAAAAGTGTATTGGAGGTAAGGATCTTTCATTGTCTTGCTAGTTTTTACAGGAAGTTTATTAAGAATTAGAGTCATGTTGTTTCTCCCATTCTTGAAGCCATTAAGGGGAGTAAGATGCAATTTGTGTGGACCCAAGAAGCTAATAAAAGTTTTAGATTTTTAAAACAAAAGGTGAGCGAGCACCCTATTCTTAATCTACCTGATTTTGATAAGATTTTCCAAGTTAAGTGTGATGCAAGTAGATTGGCTATAGGGGTTGTTCTTAGTAAATAAGGTAAACTAGTGGCATACTTTAGTGAGAAATTGAATGAGGCTAAAAAGAAATACTCTTCTTATGATCTAGAATTCTATGCCTTAGTTCAATCATTGAAAAAGTGGAGGCACTACTTGTTACCCAAAGAGTTTGTGGTGTATATAGACAATCATGCTTTATAACTCATTAACAACCAACATAAATTGGATTAGAGGCATGCTAAATGGGTAGAGTATCTTCAAATTTTTCATTTTTTATTGAAGCATAAAAGTGGGCAAACGAATAAGGTTGTTGATGCATTAAGTAGGAAGAGTTTATTATTGTAGGAAATTCAAACTAACAGTGTGGGTTTTGAAAGGTTGAAAGAGTCAGATGCAGATGATGTAGATTTCAAGGAGCCAATTGAAGCTTGTAGCAATCCTATCAGCAAAAATAGAGGACCATGGATGGATTATATGTTACAGGAAGGTTTGTTGTTCAAAGGAAATGAGTTGTGCATACCTAGAGGGTCTATGAAAGACAATTTGTTGAAGGAAAAGCATTGTGGCAGCCTTGCTAGTCATTTTGGACATGATAAAATTATTTTCAGTTAAGAACTCATTACTATTGGTCAAAGATGCAAACTGATGTCAAGAGGTATGTGGAAAATTGTAGAGTTTGTCAACATGCAAAGGGGAGAAGATAAAATGTTGGTTTGTATCAGCCATTGTCAGTTCCATCTAGACCATGGGATTCTGTAAGTATGGATTTTATTTCTGTAATACCTTAAAATTGGTCACCCAAACCATGTGCCCCTAATATCGACAACATCACCAAGGTCCTAACCAAAGGCAATTAAATCAACTTCGAGCACACAATTAATTAATTCTTCAATCATTGAATGTCACATGGCAAGTGAATTATTCTATATTAATTTAAATATTTACAAAAACATCATTTTGATCAATTATCCTATTTAATTTATTAAATATCCTAGCATATTAATTAATTAATTAATTTACCATTTAATCATAAAAAAGGAATTAATTTATCACAAAAGAGGAATTAATATGCAAAGCAAGAGTTAAATTGAAAATAAAATAAAATAATTGAATTGAGAGAGAAATCAAACTTCAAATATTATTTCTTCTTCTAAATTGAGAACTTGAAATCAGAAAAACAATTAAATTGAATTATTTAATCATTCTTTAAAATTGGAACTCAAAACTTTTGAGAAAAGAAGTTCAGTTGCATTGAAAAGACTCTTTTCTTGAATAAATCAAAGAATATGCATGAAATTACCTATTTTCATCTCAAGTGCATGGAATTAATTCAATTTTGTCTCCAATGCAAACTCAAGCTTATAATATGAATGCATTTCAATTAAACTATAATTGGAATCTATCTCAAGGTTAACTGAATCTGATCTCTCAATTATTTCAATTATCCTAAATTGTGCTTTTTCTTTATCTCTCTTGTGATTCTCTATAAATTCAACCTTCATCTCTCATTCAAAACACCCTGAAGATTTATTGTTATTATACAGTTTTTTGCTCTGGAGTCATTGAAGATATTGTGCTTGCTTTTTGAGATTATTGCTTCTTAGTTTAATTTCTTTTTGCATCTTTACTTCAATTATGATTCCTTGAATTCATATAGCCTACTATTCATCCATCTAGCATAATCTTGCATCCATTTAGCTTAATATCATGCTCATATAGATTAAATCATTCATCGTTGTGTAGTCTAGTCACTGGTATTGCTTATACAAATATGAGAGCAAGTCTATAGTCGCATCTTTTAGAAGGCAATTGGTCGATTTGTTATGGTTTTATTATTCATGCTTATATCTGTCTAACCATACATGTAATGACTTAATTGAAGTGTTGTGTCTTACAGCTTGTAGATACTTATTCCACTTTTCACACACATTTTTGGCACCCACCGTGGGGCAGAAGACTACATCTTTCGGCCTCGAAGACTAACTTTTTCTTATTTTTCAAATTTTTGTCCATACAGTTACTGCAAAATATCGTATGAGTTTTCCCACTCTACCGAACGATAAACTGTAGATATTGTGCGAATTATCGTATGACTCGGTGAGAATCGTCGTACGGTATTATGTGTTTCTGGGTTAAAAGAAAATTTCTTTCTTTGGGTTTTCTCATTTAATTTTTATCATATTAACACTGACCCTAGCTTGTTGTTCATCTGTCTAAGAAATTTTCACAACCTAATCAGTTTTTGCAGAATGCTTGTCGAAGAATATGGTTGTCAAACAAAGACAATATGATTACTGATTCGTTGTCTTTGCAAGTTGCCTGAGGAGATTCAAGAAAACATTGTGTTTTCATTAAATTCATTTTTTAGGCACCTAACTTGCTATCTGGTTAATGAAAAAATCTATCTTTCGTGTTTTAAGAAAATTCTAAGAGGTAGGAGAGTATGCTCTTGTCTGCATAGACAATCAGAAATCCAGACCCTTGAGGCTTTTTCTAGGTTTGAGATTTGTATAACTTTAGCGGGCCTGCCCTCCTAAGGAGCTTATAAGGCCAAAGCCATTAGGGTCGGTGAGAGGGGAACGACCCAAGTGGGAACGGCTAAACGCCAAGTACTCCAACCCACTATAAAATAAACGTTAATTGATGAAAATCAAGTCAATGACAGTGCTCAGGAATAGCTCTCCTTTGTACCTTCGGGTATATCAAACCTTGGTTTTCAAGGCTGGGAGACCTCTTAATTGAGTTTATACTCTGATGCGTTGAACGGATCCCTTACTAGTTCCAATTAAGATTAGAAGCTACCTGGTTCACCTTTGAAAGGGGGGATAATCTATGTGCAAGAGAGATAGTAACTCTCCCAAGATACTTTCCATGTCGTGCCCCCATTAGCATTTGGAGTTGGCTAATACGACATTGAGAATCCATTGTGTGAGACTCAATGGTCGTATTCTGATTAGCTATTGGGTGTGTACCTAAGTCAGCAAGCAAAGGTTTTCTTCTCTCACCAATTTCCATAGGGTTAACATGCTATGATTGGAGTCACTATACATATTGTGTGTTTACAATGTTTTCATCCCTGAAACTGAATTTGAAATACCAAAACTGGAGAAAACAATAAACAACTCAGTGGTCAAAACTTTGTCCATGTCAAAAACTAGTCTATCTTAGTCAAAACTCTGTCTGTGTCAAAAACTAGTCTATCTCAGCTATCCAAAAACTTAGTCCATCTCAAAACTGGTCGTCGTCAGACATTAAAAATTTGCTCTATCAGAAATTTTGTCTCTGTCTAGTAAACTGTCGTATGAGTCTTATGATTTATCGTCTAGATCCTTATTCTGTGTCGTACGAAATTTCATTAGGTCTAACAGTTTGTCGTCTGGGTCCTTATTCTATGTCATACGAAATTTGATAAACTATTGTCCTGCTTAAGGAATTATCGTCTGATCTCTAATTTTGTGTCGTACGAAAAACCATTACATTCATCAGTTTGTCATCTGAGGTTATCCATTTGTCGTGCGAACATAGGTAGCAACTCATACGAAATTTTGTTTATGTCATCCTGAAGATATTAAACTATCGTCTGGTCTTGTAAAACCTGTTGTACGAATATCTAATTTTGTCAATCCAGAATAGTCAAACTTTCCTAAAATAGTCTACAGTAAGCATAAAACTGGTTATCATCATTCTGAGCATAAACAAATATAAATAGTGCACTTCTGTCATGGTGTTGCACAATTTTTTTGATCATCTTTTAGCTAGTTCAATCAACCATTTATCAAATATAAGTCACTTAGATAACATCTTACATAGGATAGACGGTTCCTAAAACTAGATTGAGTCTTAGTCACTTCTCTTAAATCAAACTAGGTAACTTAGATAAATGTCTTACACATGATAGATCTTTCCTGAAACCAGACTCAATCTTAGTTTCTTCTCTCAATCCATACGTTAAACAAACAACTAGCTCCAAATTTGATCTTGACTTTGGCATCACAAACAACTTTAGGTCACATCAATCAATAAAAATACCTATTCAAACCAGAAGTTCTCATAAGAAAGTTGTTGAGGGAAAAGGACAATCCTTTTCATATCAAAATAATCCATTTTACATAAATGATCCTCTCACTGATAAACCTTCATCATCAGATATGCCAATTTATGATCAATCCTTGTCTCCCACCATATCTGGAACAAAACAAGAAAGACAAGCTGCTAAACACAAAACTTATGACGATCTCAGTATCCAAAATACTGACAGTGATTCCTCATCAAGTGAATCTAAAGCCTCTGAACCTCCAGAAACTGATATACAGAAATGTCAAAAAGATAAAGATTTCCGAAAAATGATGAAGGTTATCATGGCTAGAGAAAAAGAAGACTATTTTCTAGAACTAGCAAAGCAAGGAGCTAAACTTCCTACTAGTTATAACGTTGAGGCCCTCATCGCTAAAGAAGAAGAGACACCCTTAGCAATGGTGAACAAATAATTACAAGCGTTATGAACTGAGATCACAGAACTGAAAAACAAGGATAAATCAACAAAAAAATATTCTCTGGACACAATATGCCCATTTCCATTTGACAAAAACATTTACATGCCTCCATTTCCTTCACAAGTGGAGATCCCGAAATTTGACAAATATGATGGCAACTCAGATCCCCAAGACCATATCAGAGAATTTTGTGCTTTATGTATGGAGTTCATGCACGACCAAACGTATCTCATGCGCCTTTTCCCGAGAAGTTTACGGGGGCAAGCCATGGAATGATTCTCAAGTCTACCTATGGGAATAAATTTTTTTGAAGAATTAATCCAACTATTTCTACAACAACACTCCTATAACATTCGTCACCCAGTCACTATGATAGAGCTTTGCAATACCAAACAGAAAATAGGAGAGTCATTTCTCTCTTTTCTCCAACAATGAAGAAAGATGTTCTCTAGATATTTGCGGCCTATTCCAGATTCTGAGAAGATGGATATTTTTGTCAACAACTTAATCCCTGAATTGAAATACAGTATCCGAATGCAAGTATATCCCTCATTCAACAAAATGGCAGACAGTGCCCTCAGAATGGAAGATGTGCTTATAAAGAAAGGAGATATCTCACTTTGGAAAGAAGCAAAACAAGCTTCTAGCTCCAAAGAAAAGAACAAATATTGGAAATATGGAAAAGACAACAACAAAAATGTTGTTAATGATGGAGTGGTAGATATTGTTAAAGAAAAATCAAAATCCACGATATTTAACTTGGCTAGTGGCACACAAGCGCTTAAAGCAGCTGAAACCGTAGCAGAAAACCCTCTAAAGAAAGTAAAAGAGTGGTTTAAAGAGAAACCTTGGCTTTCGAAACTTAAACGTGACTTCACTCCTCTATCCTCTGGAGGAATCATACGAATCTACTTTCAAAACTTTATTAGCAAACAATCTGATAACCTTACCAGACAATTCTAGGCCATATGATTCGGAAGTTAAACCAAAATGGTGGAGAGAAAATGAATACTGTGAATACAATCGAAACAAAGGTCATAACACAAACAATTGCATGAAGCTCAAGCATGAGATTCAAGATCTCATTGATGCTGGCAAAATTGTTATTGGAAATCACACAACTAATGCTGATCACAAAGCTTTCAAAGATCCCTTACCTGTTTATGAACAAGGTGATTCCTCAAAGTGAAAAGGAGGTGCCAAAGTTTACTAAACCTATACCAACAATGACAATGTGATCAACATGATTGAGTCTTCCCAACCTGAATATTGCAATGTGATTATAATCAAAGATAAACAAAACAAATCACAAAATGCAAATGTTGTGACCCACGCTCAAAAGAAAGTCACTCTCCAAGGAGCTAGTTCTTCAACTCCTGCTCAAACGACGTCAAACCTACCACCCTCATCAAAAAAACAAACAGATACAACATTTTCTAAATTTAAACAACTAACTTCATCATCATCCCCTGGATATAGCATTGTCGAACAACTGAAAGAATGAATGCTCAAATCTCCATCTTTGAATTGCTCAAAATCTCTTCTGCTCATAAAGAGATCCTAGACAAAGCGTTGCTCACAACTAATGTCCCAAAAGATTTAGATATCAATCAGTTTCAATCTATGGTGGGTCATCTAGCTTCGCCTCATTATCTCACTTTCTCTGAAGAAGATGACAACTCACTAAATCACCCACATAACCAGCCATTGCACATTGAAGCTATGATACATAAATGCTGAGTTAAATGTATTTTGATAGATGGAGGCATTGGGTTTAATATTTGTACTTATAATCTGCTTACACAGATGGGCTTTTCTGAAAAAAATGTCATTGATCTGACCAAGAAAATAATAATCAAAGCTTATGATGAAGAAGAAAGAGCCTCTAAAGGTCTGGTACTATTACCAATCAGAGTAGGACCTGTAGAAAGAGATGTTATTTTCTAGGTGCTTGATCTTCCTCTGCCATACAACATCTTACTGGGCAGGCCATGGATTCATGAAATGAAGGCAGTTCCATCTACATATCATTAGTACTTAAAATTTCCTTATAATAGGGTTGAAGTCAATATTCCCGCTAATACAAACTCCCCCTGTAATGCATTGACAAAGAGTGTTGATACCTTTGTGCCTCATAATAGAGAAGCCTCTATAGCTGAAAGTTCAGAAACCTTGATGAAGAACATAGAAAAGAAATTGAAAATCACAGATACTGGCATGGATGGATACAAGATAGAACCAATACTTTCACTCATTTCTCTTCCTCCATCACCCAGACAATAAGGAAAACCATCAGAGGTTATGAAGCCACATACTTCTACTCCAAATGTCATATACGACAGTCTCTTTGTAAAATCCTCTACTTCCCTTGCAGATGAAATAGAAGAGGATGTTGTTCTCAAATGGCTTTTCAAAGAAGATAGTGAAAACAAAGAAGTAAGACATTGTGAGATTTCCCCAACACAATATGGTCTAGGATATAAAATGATTCAATGCATGGGATATTCAAGTACTGGTCCTCTGGGAAAAAATCAAGAAGGTATTACTGAACTGATTCATCTACAAACAAAGTTTGCAAATGATAAAGCTGGACTGGGATACAATCCAGGAAAGACATTAGACCAAAAACACGCTTCTAAGTCTAAGTGGAAGAAAAAGACACTGCCTTCACTATCACATGAAGTAAACACTTAATAGACTCAAGAAGAGTATGAAAAAGAAAAAAAATAATTATCAGTCAAGAGAGAGGAAACAGTTAGTACTTAAGTCCCAATGGTATCAGCCACAACATTATAAGGAATAGAAGTCTCAGAGGATATTAGAGAAGAGGTAGAAAGAATCAGAGAATTGTTTGCACCACTGAAAATCCCAGTTACATACACTGTTAGACAACAAGTGGATGATTCGGAAACTGACTCGAACGAGTATGAATGGGGTCCAGATCATCTCTTAGATACATCTAGTACAAAAACTCCAGAAGAGTCCAATGATATCACAATTGACACACAAGAGTTGATACGCTTAAAACTACAAACGGAGATAGAAGAAATCAGACTAAAAAGATAGGCAGACTATGAACAAACGTTGAAAGGAGAAAGGACACAAGAAAATTCTTCACCTACTATGTCTCCCTCTAATAGGACAAAACAAATCAGGTATGGAACTACACAAGAAGAATTAGAAGCTACAGAAACAGAACCAGTCATTAGTCCAGAAGAAGTTGAATGGAGTAGAAGACAAAAATTCATAGAACCATCAAAGTTATGTCAACGGGTATGTTAGATACAAGTGATAAATGAACCAAATCATGAAGGAACTTGCAGCATCAAAGATGTAGGTATTGACACTATACATACATTCACTCAATCACTTGAAGAAGAGTCAGAAACTTCCTCTTATGAATTTGATGACTCCGACAACAGTCCTATTGATGATAATACCTATTTGGCATCAAACTCTAACTCCTTTGTCATGGATGTCGGGAATCTATCTACGGATCATGTTACTATCAAACCAGGATATGTAGTCCAGTCTGGCATAAAAAACAGTGCTACAAGTAGGTCTATTGGATTTGGTCAACTAAATATTAACATGCACTTCAATGATCATGTTGTAACTATTCCTGGTCTTGAGACATTTACGCAAGGTAGTCTTCTAGAACTCGACTTGTCAGTCCGAAGTTATGATGATAATACCGTGAACTCCCTCGAGCCTATCCAAACTTTATCCTTGGTACATCCTGAACTAATTGACTGTAGTCTCCAAAACCAACCTATGAATGTACCTATCTTTGCTAATGACTATACATTAGCCTACTACCTTAATGCAGTTGAACCAATGGACTCTTCCACCAACGAACATAGTGAGAACATGGTTGAAACAGATATCAAGTATCTTAGTCGCAAAAATCAAAAAAGAAAAAATATAAGATTTGACAGCGAAAACCACATCGTGGCGGTGTCAGAATCAAAAATAGAAAAAATAATTGACGTACCTAAGGGTGAAAACCTCTTTGAGGCACCTAAAGGTGAGATACTTGATATGCTGCCAAGTCATTTCCAGGAAAGGTCTTCTATATTGATTGAACCAACTCAGCCTGTAAATATTGGGAGTCAAGAGACACCACATATCTTCTACTTAGCTCAATCATTATTAGCAAAAGAGTTAAAAGATTTCAGCAATCTCTTCCTAGAAAAGAAGATCAACTTTGCATGGACATACTCTGATATGCCAGGTCTAGATCCTGATCTCATCATGCACCATCTTTCGATTACACCATGAGTTAAACCAATCAAACAAAAACTCCGCAAGATGCACCCTCATGTGGCATTGTTAGTCAAAGTTGAGCTAGAAAAATTGCTAAAAGCTGGATTTATCAGAGCAATAGACTACGTAGAATGGATTTCAAACATAGTACCTGTATCAAAGGCAGACAAATCTATTAGGGTTTGCACAGACTTTAGGTATCTCAACAAAGCATGTTTGAAAGATGATTTTCCATTGCCTAACATTGATATGATAGTGGATATGACTATTGGATATGAGATGTACTCACTAATGGATGGGTTCTCCGGTTATAATCAGATCAAAATAGCTCCTGGAGATCAAGAAAAGACAACTTTCACCTATGAATGGGGAACCTTTTATTGGAACGTCATGCCATTTGGGCTAAAGAATGTAGGAGCAACTTACCAAAGAGAAGTAACTACTATCTTTCATGATATGATGCATAAGAACATGGAAGATTATATTGATGACACTTTAGTGAAGACTATGAAGAGATCCACACATATTCAAGAGCTAGGTCTCATACTAGATAGAATGGAAAAATTCAAGCACCGACTAAATCCTTAAAAGTGTGCATTCAGAGTGACATCTGGGAAATTACTTGGTTACATTATTTCAAAGAAAGGAATCAAGGTTGATCCTGAGAAGGTCCAAGCTATAATGGAAATGCCACCTCCAAAGAATATCAGTCGAATGAGAAGTTCACAAGGACGTCTCTAGTCAATCAGAAGCTTTATTTCTCAGCTAGCAGATAAAGCTCAACCCTTCACAAAAGTATTAAGGAAAGGAGTAACCTACAAATGGGATAAAGAATGTGAACAACACCTTCAACAAATCAAAGAATACCTATCTAATCCACTAATACTGATGCCACCAATTCAAGGTAAACCATTGATCTTATACATATCAGGTACCAATTCATCATTGGGGGCACTTCTGGCAGAACAAGATGAAAATAAAAAAGAGAGAGCTATATATTATATCAGCAGAACATTGGTGTCTTATGAAATGAACTATACTATAATAGAAAAAGCATGCTTGGCATTAGACTTTGCATCACAAAAATTGAGACACTGCATGTTAGCACATTCCATCAAGCTAGTAGCTAAGATTGATCCGCTCAAATATCTTCTCAACAAAGCAACACTTACAGGAAGATTGGCTAAATGGGACATGGTTCTTACAAAGTTTGATATTGAATATGTAGAATGCAAATCCATCAAAGGATAGGTAATTGCAAATCAACTTGTTGATGCTCCACTTGAAGACACTCAACCTCTGCATATAGAATTTCCAGATGAATCAAGCATGAACCTTACTCAACAATCATGGAAGATGTTCTTTGATGGGTCTTTCACTCAACATGGTTCCGGTGCTGGAATAATTTTTATTACTCCTCAAAAGTATTCAATCTTGAAGGCTTATAAGATTATTTTCCCTTGCACAAACAACATTGCAGAGTATGAAGCTTTGGTAAACGGGATCAAGCTGGCTATCAAATGGAAGGTTCTAGAATTACACATCTATGGAGATTCTCAACTAATCATCAATCAAATCAATGATACATATCATACTCGAGATGAGAAACTGATGCCTTATAAGAGAATGGTGGATGATCTCAAGAAATATTTTACTTTTGTATCATTCCAGCAAATTCCCAGATCCGCAAATAGAGCAACAAATTCTATGGCCACCTTGGCATCTATACCAGAGTTACAAGAATCTAATTTTCGCTTTGAATTCCTGGTGGAAGAGTTACATTACCCTACCTATGATTCTCCTAAATCCCAAATGGTCTATTCTATTATTGGACATGACTCATCTCGCTATAGCCACATTTACTCTTATCTACGAGATCAAATTGTCCCAGAAAATCTCACTCGTAATAAGAAAAGGAACCTAATCTGAAATGCTTCACAGTACGTCATCATTGCTAACGACCTATTTAGGCGTGCTTTGGATAGTAATTTTCTTAGGTGTCTAGAAACTGAAGAGTCCCAACGTGCATTATCGGAAGTCCATGAAGGTATTTGTGGATCTCATTCGAATGGTCTAACTTTAGGTCGGAAACTATTAAGGGCTGGCTACTACTGGCCAGACATGGAGAAAGATGCTATAAAGTTTTCTAAAACTTGTGAGAAGTGTCAGCTACATGGGAATCTCATACATGCTCCAGCAAGGGATCTTATACCCTTCATTACACATTAACCTTTTCAGCAATGGGCTTTTCATCTCATTGGTCAAATATATCCTGCATCATCCAACGAACACAAGTTTATCATAACTACCACTAAGTATTTCACTAAGTGGGTAGAAGCGGTTCCGCTCATCAAAGCAATCAGTAAACAAGTAGCTTTGTTCATCCTTAACTATATCATCTGCAGGTATGGGATACCTTCATCCATTATGACTGACAATGGAGGACAATTTATGAATAAAGATCTAGATGAGCTCTGTGAGAAATTCAAAATCAAACAACACTAGTCATCTATATATTACCCTCAAGGTAATGGACAAGCTGAAGCATCTAACAAAAATCAGCTGACTATCTTACACAAAACAGTAAACAAATCTGGGAGGGATTGGCATCTGTAGCTCAATCCTGCACTATGGGCTTATAGAACAAGTATTAGAATGCCTACTGGGGCTACACATTTTTCTTTTGTGTATGGATACGAAGTAGTCTTACTTATTGAGGTGGAAATATCATCTTTGAGAGTTTCTTTGCAAGGTCTTGTTACTGATGAAGACTACAGAATATATAGATTGCAAGAACTCGTGTTGCTGGATGAACGTCAGTAAGTGGCATTTGATAATCTAGAGTGTATCAAAAGAGAATGTCTAAAGGATATAACAAGAAGGTTCGAGAATGACAATTTCAAGTTGGTGGCCTTGTCTTGAGAGAAAATCCTAAAAATCAACAGTTTTGAGACAACAAAGGGAAGTTTGAACCCAACTGGTTGGGTCCCTACATCGTTACTGTAGTCTTTGGCTCTTGTGCCTATCAACTCTCAACATAGGAAGGGGAACAACTCCATGAACCAATTAACACCATCCACTTGAAAAAGTTCTTCACTTAGTAATCTCTGCTCCAGCAACGTATACAGCTGAAAAATGTCCTGAATAAAAATCTTTAAAATCATAAAATGTCCTAAAAAAAAGAAAAGAAAAATGAATCTTTGCCAAGCAGGTGAAAACCTGGAAAATAGGCACCTCTTGTACTCAAGCGCTCCATCTATTAATGCAATGTTGGCATTTCCCGCTTTCATGCATCTATGACTTCTCTTGTACATATCTTTTAGTCTCTTTTGTGACATTCTGGTTCTCTTAGAACCCTCATGGCTTGAAACTGATCAATGTCCTAGTCTTAGGGTAATCGACTAAGCATTTTACATGTCCTGAGCGGTATCAACCAGGTCATTATTCTGTCAGTGATACCCGGTCGTCCAATCTGAGTCAGTCACCTATCTCCTAACTACTAAAGAGTTTTATCACCGAGTACACAAGAAAAACAACATTATTGAAAACTATCACTAAACAGTTTGAGATATGCATGAAATCTTTCTTTGTGTGTTGTCTTTTATATTGGTTTTCGATTATTATTCCCTCTGAGTAACTCGAGGAAGTCTATCTTGACTAAGAGGAGCAAGGATTGGGGGCATAATATTTTCTTTGTTTTCTACTTGTAGGAATGATTCTGATGATCTGGAAACATCTAATCAGCTGGGTGTTTGTGATAAGAGCCTTCACATCAAGATGAAATCGTCACACATACCTCGACTCTTCTTATTTGTATGCTATAGGGAGGTTGGCATCATTTCTTTGTCTATTTTGAGGGAATTTCTTTAAATGTGCAATCTGGATGCATGCGTAATATGTCCAAGGATATGAACAAAAAAAGGGTCATTGTGGGAAAGATAATTAATATTGCACATGAAAAGGAAGGAACTATATTCTGCCTGCTATGTTTGTAAATGCTCAGTGATGAAAATTAAGCATTCCAAATTCAGTGACTAGTTTAAGTTGCATTCATTCTGCATTTTCTGCATTTCGAGTGATTTCTGCATTATAACAATGATCTCTTTATCTTTTGAATGAGAGTTTGAAGTATCATCATTTCTAAGCTAAGTGGTATCTTTTCATCATTTCTCCGATCGAGTACTTGTGTATTGAGATGTTAGCTGCATACATAAGCATTTTATATAGATCCATACATTTCATTATATACATTCATTTGCATTCATATTATTGCATAGAAAAAATAAATAATTTGCATTACTAGTTCTCATTTTCATCATTTATTTGCATATGAAAAGAAACAAAAACAAACATTCATATTCATTTGTATTACATACATCCATTTTGAACAAATATGCATACATATAGAATAAAGCATATAGAAAAACATCTCATAAATCAATCGACACAAGTACAATGAAATAAAATCAAGATCTTGTATTTATAATCATCAATATCTCGGAGTACAAGTGATATAACTGTCATCTACAATCTCCCATCAGAGCAAGAATCGTATGGGTTACAAAAAAAAAGGGTTATCTAACAAAATCTAAGAGCTGTAAAAAAATCTAGCTCTCTGCCTCTCCCTCATTGCCAGGTGGTGGAGGAGGTGGAGCCTGTTGACTGGCATCCTGCCTGAGTGCCCGAGCTTCCTCAGATCGTGCCATGTACTGAGAGTAGGGGACAAACTATTGAGCTAACAGAATAGCTACGCTATATGCTGGCACATAATATGCTGCTTGGTTGGTCTGGTGCAAAACCTCATGCTGAAGAGCATCTCGCTCTACCCTCATCTCTACGACTTGGCGATCATGCTCTGCTCTGAGCTCCACTAGTTGTCGGTCCCACTCTGCAAGCTGTGTCTGAGCCACTGTCAACTCTGACTGCAGACCTGCTAATCTCCCTCTCATCGACCGTGCTACATCAGTTGCCCCCTGCTCCCTCACAGGCTCTCCACCTCCATCTCCACCACCATCTC
This sequence comes from Cryptomeria japonica, assembly GCF_030272615.1. Classification (NCBI taxonomy): domain Eukaryota; kingdom Viridiplantae; phylum Streptophyta; class Pinopsida; order Cupressales; family Cupressaceae; genus Cryptomeria; species Cryptomeria japonica. The sequence continues at coordinate 390,032,542 of NC_081415.1, forward strand.
CACCACCATCTCCACCACCATCTCCACCCTACTCATCCCTCCACTGTCGCACCTATCTAGGATATTCTCGCTCCTCCTCTCCCCCACCCTTCATAGTCCTAGCACCACTCATCCTCACACCAACAGCTCCTAGGGATCCGCCCTCTCCTCTTTGTTGTTGTCTCCCCCCAGCTGGTACCCTGTTGCTGTTCGCACTAGGATCACCACCGGTCCATCTAGGAGCCTCTTCTCTCTATCCCTGTCCTTGTCCCTGTCCCTGTCCCTGTCTCTCTCCCTGTGCCTATCCCTATGCCTATGCAGGGGAATCATCCTCAATCTCCTCTATGAGAGGCGCCTGCTCAATTGGATCTATAAACCTGGGGAATGGATGCTGTTGGAACCATTCCCTATATTGGGGCAATACCCCTGGATCTGTAATGTCATCCAAATAATCCCACCGAAGTCGTTGTAACCCTGTTAGTGCCTGCATGCTCAATGTGTAGGACAACCTAGGGGGCCATCCTCATCTCTCCTCTTCTGCATAACGAGCATAGGCGGTAAACTCCTGTGAAATCCCCTAAGGCCTACCATACTATCTCATGACCCGAGACACAACAAGTCGCTCAATAACCATCACAGGTCTGTCGATAAGAGGACGAGTCATGAACATATCTCTCTGCACAGCTCTCCAGTCATCCCAAAGCTCAAGGCCCCTATACAATCTCCATACAACAACAATTAGGTCATCTAGCTATCGTCTCTAGTACTCTGTCTTACCCAGATGGGGTTGACTAACGTATCCAGAATATCTATAAACTGTCAATTGTTGTGGATCTCTAGCATCATCCACAATAGGTCTGCAAACTGGGAGATGCTCCTAGGCCCATATCTGTAAAATAAAGACCCTTGTTGCCATGCTCTTCCCCTCTCTATATACAACCTCATGCATCTCACGATACATGTGGGCTAATAAACAAGAACCCCATCCTAATCTCTCAGGATGATCCACTAGTCTCTCCAGCATCCTAGCCCAGCCCCATAAGAAACCCTATTGTCCCTTGTCCGGCATAATGAAGCAGCCAATGAATCGTGCCAAGACACATGCTAAGGGAAACTGCTCACTGTACCTGGCCATCAATCATCCCAACTGATAGCCCACGTAAGGATGTCCTCATCATGAAAAATGCATCTCAAGGCAAATATACCATGATGTTGAGTCGAATCATAATCAACCTTATCCCCAGCATATGGAACCCTCAATATCCTGTAAACATCCTCTGGAGTGATGTTCATCTCCTCAACTGGTAAATGGAATGTGTTATGCTCATAATGGAATCTCTCAACCAGTGCAGTGAGCATCCCGTGATTCACACGAATATCTGACATCTATAAAAGGTGGGTAAACCCACACAAGTCAATATGTGCTCTATCTATATCAGACAACTCATGAACTAGCCTCATAGTAGGAGGATAGATGCATCGGAAAAGAACATGTGGAAATCGAACCTGCAAGAATCAAACAATAGAGCATTAGAAAGTCATTCAAATTTGCTATAAGACAAAGTAAACATCACGCAAATCCAAATACATCAATTGCCAAATCCAATTTTCATGTTTGCACCGTTAAAAAAAGCTCACTATTTTTCATACGACATTTCACAATGTAGGTAGAAACTCGTACGAGTCAGGAATAGTTATAGCATGACAAAAGACTCCTATACGACAAAAGACATATACCCGCACGATAAAATGGTCTTCTAAGAAAACATTCATATGATACACGGGGAGGTCTCGAATGACAAAACTAATGGCCTCAAATGATAAAATACTAAAGGACAATTTGTCGTACGAGACACATTGTCGTCTCGCACGACAAAACGACATGGACCAAATTTTTAATGACTAAAAAGCAAAAAATTCAACAAAAAAATTCAAAATTGATGAAATAAAAATGCATAAGATTAGTCACTCACCACTGGCTCGTAATTCCACGGTCGATTATGACGTCTCTGGCGCTCGAATCGATGCTCCTGGATCGGAATGACCATTTTTCTTCGCAGAGGGATTTTCAAATTTGAAACTTGGAGAGGTTAAAATGAATTTAAAATGACACTTGGACCCCTTATATAGCCCAAAACCTAATTTTTCAACTTGCTCCGGTGGACATGAAAATTGTACCCTTAGCTAATTTGCCCGTCCTAATTTCATTTTCGGGATCGAAATCAAAATTCAAGATCGTTCTTCTAGTCAATTTTGCACAACTACGACCACTTAGTGCTTTCCTCAAATTCTCATTCTTTTCTTCAATTTGTGCTCCATTTCTCATCAATCATCATTAAATCATCAAATATTCCTCCGACTCAATTTTTGCGCTCAAGTCATTATCATCGCCAACAATATCCTAAAATTGTGTGCCCTCACTCTTTTTTGATTTCGCTCCCGAGGGGGCATACTCATGACCTCATGACCCTACATCTTCAAAGTCGAGAATTTTTTTCAAAACTTCATCAAAAGTCGAGCAAAAAATCTTTTCAACTAAAGAAAATCAAACAAATTCTTATTGCTAAGGGGAATCTTAGCTTCATCACTTCATATCAAGTTGAGATTTCTCGTTCATCAGAATCAAATCAATCGCTAGGGGCATATCAGTTTCATCGCTTCAAATCAAGCTGATATTGCCTTCATCTAAATCAGTCTCTTAACGTTAATCAGTTTCATCGCTTTTCATCAAGCTGATTATTCGTTTAAACTCAATCAAAATTTTAAAGAGTATCTTTGATCACACATTCAATCTAAGTAGGTGTTCAGTTTCATCGTATCAAATCAAGTTGGACAGTTTATCTTCACTCGTCGTGTCTTGATCCATCAAGTTCAAGATCGATTCTATCTTCGCTCATTGTGTCTAGTTCAATGAAGTTCTAGATAAGTAAGATCCGCTTCTTGATCAATCAAGTTCAAGTTCGGTATCTTTTCTCTCTATCGGTCCTAGTTCAATCAAGTTTGGGATTGGTATCGCTTTAATCAACTATGTTCAGCTTCATCGCTTCAAATCAAGCTAAACACCTCATTCTTCATCTGGTTCGTGATCAATCAAGTTCAAAACTAGTATCTCCTAGACATCAACTATTCTTTGAACCAACGTGCTACTCACACATTAATTCAAAGAGGGGAAAAAGTAATACCCTAAAATTGGTCACCCAAACCATGTGCCCCTAATCTCGACAACATCACCAAGGTCCTAACCAAAGGCAATTAAATCAACTTTGAGCACACAATTAAACAATTGTTCAATCATTGAATGTCACATGGCAAGGGAATTATTCTATATTAATTAAATATTTATTTAGTTAATTAAATCATTCCAAGAAAAACATTTTGATCAATTGTCCTATTTAATTTATTAAATATCCTAACATATTTAATTAATTAATAAATTTGCCATTTAATCATAAAAAAATGAATTAATTTATCACAAAAGAGGAATTAATATGCAAAGCGAGAGTTAAATTGAAAATAAAATAAAAGAATTGAATTGAGAGAGAAATCAAACTTCAAATATTATTTCTTCTTCTAAATTGAGAACTTGAAATCAGAAAAACAATTAAATTGAATTATTTAATCATTCTTTAAAATTGGAACTCAAAGCTTTTGAGAAAAGAAGTTCAGTTGCATTGAAAAGACTCTTTTCTTGAATAAATCAAAGAATATGCATGGAATTACCTATTTTCATCTCAAGTGCATGGAATTAATTGAATTTTGTCTCCAATGCAAACTCAAACTTATAATCTGAATGCATTTCAATTAAATTATAATTGGAATCTATCTCAAGGTTAACTGAATCTGATCTCTCAATTATTTCAATTATCCTAAATTGTGCTTTTTCTTGATCTCTCTTGTGATTCTCTATAAATTCAGCCTTCATCTCTCATTCAAAACACCCTGGAGATTTATTGTTATTATACAGTTTTTTGCTTTGGAGTCATTGAAGATATTGTGCTTGCTTTTTGAGGTTATTGAATCTTAGTTTAATTTCTTTTTGCATCTTTACTTCAATTATGATTGCTTGAATTCATATAGCTTACTATTCATCCATCTAGCATAATCTTGCATCCATTTAGCTTAATATCATGCTCATATAGATTAAATCCTTCGTCTTGGTGTAGTCTAGTCACTGGTATTGCTTATACAAATCTGAGAGCAAGTCTATACTCGCATCTTTTAGAAGGCAATTGGTCTATTTGTTATGGTTTTATTGTTCATGCTTATATCTGTCTAGCCATACATGTAATGACTTAATTGAAGTGTTGTGTCTTACAACTTGCAAATACTTATTCCACTTTTCACACACATAGTTTTGGGTTTTCCTCGTACTCAAAGGGGCAATGATTCAATATTTGTAGTTGTGGATAGATTATCAAAAATGGTTCATGGAAGAAAACTAGTGATTCTACCAATATTGCTAACTTGTTCTTCAAGGAGGTGGTAAAATTGCATGGCATTCCATGGAGTATTATATCTGATCGGGATTCAAAGTTTGTGGGACATTTTTGGAGGACACTTTGGAAGAAATTGGCAACCAATATGAGTTTTAGTTCAGCTTATCATCCTCATACGGGGGGCCAAATGAAGGTGGTTAATCGGAGTCTTGGTAACATATTGAGATGTCTTGTTGGGAACACACTTATAAATTGGGATTTGGCTTTGGCACAAGCATGATTTTCATATAACAATTCTACAAATAGGATCATAGGTTTCAACCCACTCTACATTGTTTATGGTATGCATCCAAGGGGGGTATTTGAACTAAGAGATCTTGGAGGTATGCAGAAAAGGAGTGCAAATGGAGAATATTTTTCTACAACTATCCATTACGTTCATGAAGAAGTGGAGATGAACATAGAAGAGAACAATCAGTGTTATAAGCAACATGTTGATAAGAAGTAGAGAGAATTACATTTTCAAGTAGGTGAACTTGTGATGGCTCACCATAGGAAAGATAGGTTTCTAAAAGGTGAATACAATAAATTTTAAATGAAGAAAGTGGGGCCTTGTAAAATTCTGAGAAGGTTCTCGATCAATGCTTACAAAATAGCCCTACCTTCATATTTAGGCATTTCCTTGATCTTCAATGTGGAAGCCTTTTGTACCCTTACAAAGAGGATGGGGAAGAAGGTACAACTAAGGCAAGAGTTTCATTCTCTAAAGAGCAACAAGGAACACCTTCAAAACCGCTTAAGATAGAATACATTATAGATCAACAGTTGTTGAAGAAGACCCGTAGACAAGAGTACTTCAAGTATCTGGTCAAGTGGCTAAATTACCCATTGGATGATGCTTCATGGCTTACTAAACTAGAGATTATCAAGTTGGGTCATTAAGTGATTGAACTCATGAGCAGGAGCTCATGAATCTTTTTGGTGTCTGGGGAGTCTGATGTAGAAGCATCATGCTCACAATTTTTGGTTTTGTTTAGTTTCATTGTTTTGTTTGTTTTTTCTTTTTGTTAGTGTCCAAAACTTCCTGTCACCACTCAAAGTCTGTTTGTGAAACCAGTTGGGTGCATGGTTATGAAAATCAAACCAACTGATTGATAGACAATTTGGAAAGGGATAGTTTTAGAATACTGGGCAGTTTATAACGAGGGAGGGACTATTTTGGGGAGTTTTAGTGGGATCTGTGTGTGTGAAATTTGGGGAGCCTACAAGCACACAAACACTTAAATAAATCATTATTTGCACGGGTTAGTTAATCAAAAACAACAAAATGAAATCCATTGCAAGTCGGCTTATTGCCTCCTAGAAAGTGCGAGTGTGGATTGCTCTCAGATTGCCAAGCTATCCAATGACTAGACTACACTCAAATGAGGGATTTTTAAATGCATGCAACTAGGTGAATGCAAGATTAATAATTAAATACAAGATTGAATGCAAGATTAATTGATTAAGCGAAATGAGATTATCAAGCTAAATGATCAAAGCTCTAAATGAAGCTAAGCTAGATTATATGCAAGAAATTGAATCTAGATAAGAGAAATGAATATAAGCTAATGAACTAGAAGTATAAATGATTCTAAGATTAAATGAAAGCTAAATGAAAATTAAGTTGATTGATGAATTAAATATGGAAAGCTTCTTCAAAATTTCCTCGATAAACTGCAACACAATATTAGTATAATAACAATGTAAAATTCTCGGATCCTGATTGAAGAATGAGAGCCTGAATTTATAGGAAAATCAAGAGGGAGACCAAAGGTCGGGATTAATCTTTAATGAACGGTCAAGATTGATTCGAAGGAAGCACAATTCAGGTGAAATGATTTGATTGGACAATTTAATTCCATTTTGGAGAGATAAGATTGAGTTCAAATTAGCAACTCAGATTCTTTCCATTTTTCTTGAGTTTAGTCGATTCGTTTCCTTTTTTAAATTTTTGTGCTCATAATTTCCAATTTATTTTTCAAATTAATTCCTCTTTCTTGATTTGTTTCCTTTTTTTGAAGATTTATGGCAATTTTTATTTATTTATTAAATATGCAAAAGATATTTAATTAAATAAATGAGATATTTGATTTTAAAAAGATTTTCTATTTTGAATTTTGAATTAAATGAGAATTTAATTAATTGTAATTGCCATGTTGCATTTTTATACCTTAGAAATTAATTAATCAGGCTCTCATGATTGATTTAAATTGATTATTTGATTCAGGACCTTGATGAATGTTATTGAATTTAAGCACATTAGTTAAGATTAGGGGCCTATGGTTTTGGATGACCATTTTTAGGGTATTACATTTGCCCCTCTTTGAATTGATGTGCGAGCACCGCGTTGATTCAAAGAATAATTGATGTCTAGAAGATACCGGTTCTGAACTTGATTGATCATGAACCAGATGAAGAGTGAGGTATTTAGTTTGTTTTGAAGCAGTGAAGATTGATTGAAAGCGATACTGATCCCAAACTTGATTGAACTAGGACCGATGAAGAGAAAAGATACCGAACTTGAACTTGATGGATCAAGAAGCGGATCTTACTGATCTAGAACTTGATTGAACTAGACACAGCGAGCGAAGATAAAATTGATCTTGAACTTGATGGATCAAGACACGATGAGCGAAGATAAACTGTCTAGCTTGATTTGATGCAATGAAACTGAACACCTGCTTAGATTGAGTGTGCGATCAAAGATACTCTTTAAACCCTTGATTGAATTTAAATAAATAATTAGCTTGATGAAAAGCGATGAAACTGATTAACGTTACGAGACTGATTCAGATGAAGACAATATCAACTTTATTTGATGCGACGAAACTGATATGAACCTAGAGATTGATTTGATTCAGATGATCGAGAAATCTCAACTTGATATGAAGTGATGAAGTTGAGATGCCCCTAGCGATAAGGTCTTGTTTGATGTTCGGTAAAGATTAGTTGCTCGACTTGTAATGAAGATTTTGAAATAAATTCTCGACTTTGAGGATGTGATCACTGATGATGATGATGTCATGAGTATGCCCCCTCGAGAGCGAAATTGAAAGATTGGCAGGTTGTGCAGTAATTTCAAGCAATTTGATAAAAATATTAAGCAATTAATGATTTGAGCGCAAAGAATGATTCAGAGGGCCATTTGAAGGTTAAGCGTTGATTGATGAGAAATTGAGCGCAAATTGAAGAAAAGAATGTGCATTTGATGAAAGAGCTAAGTGCTCACAGTTGTGCGAAATTGACTAGGAAGATGATCACGGATTTCGATTTCGATCTCGAAAATGGAATCAGGACGGTCAAATTAACCAAGGGTGCAGTTTTCACGCCAATAAGAGCAAGTTGAAAATTAGGGTTTTGACCAATTAGCTGTGAAGAGAAGGTTGATTTAAATTCAAGCTCTAGGTGAAGAAGACCAAAATCATTGCTAGTATGCCATAATCACCATGCAATGCACGAAACTTAACATGAATGTAGAAGATGCAACTAGGACCTAGTCACTGGATTTTGATTTGCTTTCTTATAATCATTGAGCGTTAAATGTAGGAAATAGACATAAGCATCAAGGCACAAAGAGCTAGGATGATCTGAATGTCCTATCCTCTTTGATATAGCAGTCAAACATAAGAACCAAGGCAAAAGGAGGCCAAGATGACCTGAATGCTTCTTGCATGCAAAAACAGCAGACACTTAAAAAAGACAAGGAAATAGTTTCGACCTCACTGAAGCATGCATATAAACGGAGTCGAGCTATGTGAGTCCATTTCACCTTAATGTGAACGCTCTTATCACATACACCCAGTTTATAGGACATTTTCAGATCATCGGAATTACATCCACAAGCAAAAAACAAAGAAATGTATTATGCCCCCAGTCCTTGTACCTCTTAGTCAAGATAGACTTCCTTGAGTTACTCTGAGGGAATAATGAGCGAAAGCCAATATAAAAGACAACATACAAAGAAAATGTCAGCATAGCTCAAGCGGTTTGAGTTGTTGTTTTCAATTGTTCTTGTTTTGTATGTTTGATAGGGTGTTACTGATCAAAACTCTGTATAAGGTAGGAGATAGATGACTGACTCAGAGTGAACGAACTAGTCTTGACTGACACAAGGATGGCTTGGTTGAGCTGCTAAGGGCTTTAAGATTGAAGTGCCCTAGGATATAATGTTGATCAATTGCAAGCTACGAGGATTCTAAGGAGAACCAAGGGGGGTCACGAAAGTGACTAAAGATTATGCACAAGCAAAAGCAAAGCGGGAAAGTAGGGAATGCCAAAGTTACGTTGATAGATGGAGCATTTGTGAGTACAAGAAGCACCTATTTACCAGGTTTTCACCTTCTTGGCAGAGATCTTTTTTTCTTTTTTTTAGGACATTTTTTTATTTTTAGTGATTTTTTTTCAAGACTTTTATGATTTTTTTCAAGACATTTTATGATTTTTATGATTTTTTCAAATGTTTGCCCCTAGTGTCTAGCAAGGTAAAAGGGATTCTGAGTAGATGGATGAACAAATGGGACAGGGATGGATAAGTGAATGATGGTAGAGGCTTATGTGATGTTCAAGGACTATTTGACAATAGGATAACATGTTTAATCCAAGCACAGGGACCAGATATATCAATGCAAAGAAAGGATATAGTGTAATGAATATCATGTGATCCAAAGGAATGGACATGTCAAGAGGTTTTTTTGCATTTTATGTCCTTAATTTTGATCAAGATCGAGGGATAGATATGGATAGGAGGCAGATATGATAAGCGAGATCAAAAGGGGGCAATGATGGATGGAAACAAGAAATGGACAAAATAATGGATAGGAGCTTAAGGGTGTGGATCAAGTGCAATGGATAGGACACACAAAAACCTGTAAAGATCCTTAACCTTGTCAAGATCAAAGGTGGAAAAAGGGATATGGATGGATATAGAGTGAATAAGGGATAATGGAGGATGGGGGATAATAGATGGATGCACACAGATGGAACTTGCCCCCAGTGAATAGTGTAAGAGGACAATGAATTATGTTTTTCTTTACTTTTTTTCTTTTTTTTCTTTTCTTTTTCTTTTTCTCTTTTTTTCCATTTTTTTCCTTTTTTTTTCTTTTTTTTTCTCATTTTGACTTCTTTCTTTCATTTTTTTTGTCTTTTTTGAACTGTTGGAAGATGATAAATACTTGATAGGAGATATGATTTAGGAATCAAGTTGTTCTCTAGACAATATCCCTAAAAGATGTTCTATTTTAGATCCATGGATATTGAAGGTATGCTCAAAGATGTCGATAGGGTGATGGTAAATGGAGACGAAATGGATGATAAGATGAAAAGGTTATAGGGATTTATGCAAAGGATTGGATAAGAGGGATGGAAGGATAGAACATAGGTGTTGGGTAATGGATGGGATGTTAGAATAATTGTGCATGGTTGGATGGAAATGTTGGCAAGATCAACATTGGCACACACCTTGAGGGGTGGTGGACTGGTGGAGGAATAGTGGATTTTAGAGTTTGTGATTTTGATGGAAAGGTTGATGTGGATTTGAGGACACAAGGAGCCAAAATGGATGAAGGAGGTGAAATAGGTTTCAGGATGGTGGATGTGGGAGAAGTTGGGGTAGCAAACTTGAATGCCAATTTTGATTTTTCTTTAGTGTGGAAGTCTTGTACAAGCAACTTGGGAATCCACATGGTTCTTGATTTTTCATTTTTTTGTGATACTTTAAAATGCATTACCTCAATGTAAGACTTGGGAAGCCATACAAATTTTGACTTTTCTTCTTTCTTTGTAAGCCTTTGTGGCCTTTTAGACATTTCTTTTTCTTTTTGGATCAATTTTTTCTTTGTTTTTGCATGTCGATTAAATGAGACATGTTGATCCTTTGATTCATTTCACTCTACAACTAAACATGTTTCTATCAAATTCAATTTTCTGAAAGAGAATGTTGAAGCAAAAGAAGTGAAATTGGTTTATGTGAATACTAAAGAGAAGATTGCAGATTTCTTTACTAATCCTTTGCCTACGGAAACTTTTGAATATCTCAGAGAGCATCTTGGAGTTATACCCTCACTGGTAGAAACTTAGACAGTTGGAGCATGGCATCAGACCGACAGAATTAACAGAGAAATCTGTTTCTGGCTTTGATGAAGGAGAGCTACTTCTCAGGGGGAGTATATTGAATAAATTTGGTTATAACAATTGGTATTTGTAATAAGTTCTATGAACTGATTGTATTTGGTTTTTGGTTTTTGGCATTTCTGCTTTGGCACTTAGATGGTTTTTCAATCTTGTATTGCCATCAATGCCAAAGGGGGAGATTGTTGGCATTATAGATATTTTGCATTGGTTTTTGTCATTGATGTCAACACTTGTGAACACTTATTAGCATTGGAGATCTTTGGTTATGTTCACCGACATGTTCAGTGACTTATGCACAGTCACTGGTATCTGGTTCACCGACAGGTTATATTGTTCACCGGCATTAAGGATGATATGTTATCATCTGGAGATTACTTGGTTATGTCGAAGACATTGTTTGGACACTTGGTTTTGGTGATTTGGTTATTGGTCTAATCAAGTTTGCATATTTGTTGTTACCGGCAAATAGGTCTAGGTTATGGACCGCCAAGCATTATCTATTCCAGATCAGGACGACACATTATGGAGATGTTTTATTAATTGGTTATTATTGTAAATGCATTGAGCCAACATGATGCATCGCCTATTGATTCATTTGTAATTGATTTAATTGTAATAGTGATCCGACCTACACATTTGGTCTTAGGTTTTGGTATATATGTGAGATCTCATTTGTGAGATTATGTAGAAGGTGTGAAAGGGAATGTAATAAGGTATATGCGAATATAAGCAAAGCTATACATGCAGACATCATTTGAAGATTCAAGGAAGGTAAAAAGAAGACAATCAGAGCTTAACCGGTACTGAATCCAGCATATGAAGATGCTATTTTGAGTAGTATATTATCATTGGATTTAACCATCCAATTGTAGTCAGCGTGACTCCCATTTTGTGATTGAGCAGTGAGCTCTAGGCAGTTGGCCTTTCTGCATGTACAGACCCCATTTGTACACACATACTATATGCAGTAGTATCATCTAATTGTGGGTAAGGTTTCCCATTGTGGTTTTTCCCCTTACAGGGTTTCCACGTACAAATATTTGTGTTATGTGTTGTGGATGTTATTTGTCTTCTGTTTCATGCATTAAACTTTACCGGTACTATTATTAACTGTTAAACTGTCTACCGGCATTAATTTGGTTTGCCGGCATTATGCATTAAGTTTGGTTAGGTTATATTTGGGTTGAAATTAATAGACAACTGATTCACCCCCGCCCTCTCAGTAGCCTCCAGGTCCTAACATTTTGAATATTGGAATTTTATGCTTGGCATCCAAGTTGCTTGGAGAAAGAAAAGAATGTGTGGATGGATATGAATGATATGAAGGTATTTTGGATGGATGGAAGGTTCTCGAAGATTTTTTGACTTTGTTGATCCCACATAAGGGATGGAGGGATATAGGGACCTAAAATAGATGGAAGGGGTGAAAGGGAAGGTGTGTATTTGGATTTAACTGGAGAAATGTAGGATTTATGAGGGATACCAACATCTTGAGAGTGAGAAATGTAGCCATTATAATCAAGATTTTCTTTTATATCAGGGGGTTCTAATTGTAAAGCGGAAAAATCGAACCCTAGTTGTCTTCCCCTCCCCAGCTCCAAGGAGAGAGAAGGGAGAGTCACTAGGGTTGAGGGTTTTCACTTGGGAGAAACTTTACATTCAAAAGAGGGGTTGAAACCCACAAGATCCAATCCCACACAATGCAAGATTAGATTCTATATGAGTTTCAAGGGTTGTGACATCAAGGATACCCTCTTTTGTAAAGAAATGTGGAAAGAATGATTGAACTAGGAATGCATGTAAAGTAGGAAAGATTCGCTTATAAACAGAGATAGGGATATGGTATGAAGCTGCGGACCTGGAATTAGCAGTAAAATGTCGAGACGGTGCTGTTCTGCAAATTTGAGCGAAAGTTGACAGGACAATGGCGCCCGGCGTGCACACGGTCCTCCAAAAAATCCGCGAAACGAAGGTGGATCTGTTCGTCTCTGCACAAGGATTCAAGATCTTCATTTACACCCGCGTACCTACAACCTTGTTGTAAGAATGTTTGTATTCTTACATGCGAAGGTGTAATGTATGTAGTATGTAATGTGTTGGTAAGTGATCTCCTCTTCAATGGTTGAATCCTTGTCTTGAATGCAACACTTAGCCTTGAATGGAGACTTAGAATGATCAATTGCTTGAAGGAATGCTTGAATGCTTGAATACTTGAATGTTTGAATATTGCTTTCGCACCTTTGCACACATATGTCCCCCTCCCTTTTTGAGAGAGGAAATGTAGTTTATATACTTGTCAATTAGGGCTGATAGATTGATTTTCCCGACCTTAGGCCGACCTAGGAAGATTATTTTCCAATTTGCAAACATAAAGACCCGAAGCCCCAAAAGAGACCGGGCCCAAAATAGGGCCAGGGACCAGGGTGCTGGGCGCCATGGTCCTGGGGGACCAGGGCGCTGGGCGCCCTAGTCCTGAAGGACCAGGGCACTGGGCGCCATGGTCCCACCTCCAGGGACAGCAGGGTGCAAGGAGGATCAGGTCATGGTGCTGAGAAATGCAGTTTTTGGTGTCATGAACAAGTTTCGAGGTCTCCATTCAGGTTCCGTGTTGCATCGCCATCGTGAAGACCGAAATGCAGTCGAAATTGCAAGTGTCGCAATTTTAGGACGCTACATTTAGCCCCCACTTTAGCGGGAGTATAAGCGTACGCTCATACTTCCGGTAAAGTACAAGGAAACAACATTGAAAAACTTTCACCACGTCAAGGAGGCAAGATACACCAAGCCCCCAGTGGACTAAGGTCTTACGACTTCGATTGACAAAGTAAAAGGGAAGATCACGAGGGAGAACCATGACTGTCAGTAGTAAGGTTCCCTCACTATGAGTCATGCAAGAAAGATGTCAAAAATTTTCAAGGCAAAGCTAAATTTGTCAAGAAATTTTCAAGTATCTTGAAGAGATATGAACAGGGTGTATGCCCCCCTACGTTAAAGCGATCGCACACGCCTCACCGGGGGTGATTGCTTTAAGGTAGTGATACATATAAGAAATGAGAAGGGAAAGGAGCACGTTATCACAAGGATTTAGCCCCCAAGTGTGAGATAAGCCCAAGGATAATAGATACAAAACACAAAGCACAAGGTGACTTCGCTTTCCTCGGGGTCAGTATGTTGTATGATAATTCATGTATATCATATGTATGTATGCATAATTGTTCTTCATTCCCCAATCAAGGAAGGTCACCTAGAAGAAGGGAACACATGTGTCTTTTGAGTCAACATGAGAGAGACCAAAAGAGATCTCAATGCTTTGCATCGTCCTCAAGTAGACAACACTAAGGACAACAAATAGAAGAATGAGAATAACACATAGAAGGAGTAACAAAAGAGAGGAGGAGAGAATCTGCTATGCTAATGAAACTAGTCTAGCACGTCATCTACCCCCCGATCTTGCTGATCAATATTTTGGGAAGGTAGGAAACACGCTAGAGGAGGAACATCCAACACAGCAGATGGAGCTATCACAAGATCCAAACAAGGGCTACGTTCATATCCCAAGCCGCGGTGTTCTTGTCTAGGAGCTAGGATAAGTGCTTTAGAAAATGCGTTAGATAAATGGTTATCAACATCAACATATTCATATTCACTATCAGAATGAACAGGAGTAACATTTTCATCATGAATAACATTTTCATCTATATCATCATCAAGATTTATAAAAATAGGATCTTTAACTCGCACAGGATCAAGACCATCATGCATCTTATGTTTAGGAGATTTCGGCACAATTGTCGGCTGAGGAGAAAATGGAATAATACTGGCTAAAGGTGTTTTTGGGGATTGCAAAGTTTGAGAAGCAGCTGCCTGAGCTCTAAGACGATGCTTTCGTCGGCGTTCACATGCAGAATGATTTCGTCTAGTCTTAGTAGGAAGTTGAGAAGATTGAGGAGGAGGAATGTTCTCATCCTTATCACTTGGGTGTTTAGGTTGTGGTCTCTTAGGTTGAATAATAGGAGAAGAGGAAGGTCTCTTCTCTCCATAAGAGGAAGGAGGAGGAACTGCTCCATATAAAGGAGGAATATTTGGTTTAGGAAGTAGACCAAGCCCATCATGACGAGGAGGTATAGGTCTACCTTTAGAAAGTTTATTAGATATAGGCATAGTTACATCCATAGGAATGGGTTGGGAATCTTCTTGAGGAAAGACATTAGTTTTATCTTTCAAAGGAAGAACTTCCTTCTCAAGAACGATAGGAATGTCAAGTTTGGGTGTTCTAGGTTCACTTAGAGATAGGATCATGTCTTTTTTCCACTTTTGATAAGATTTGAAAAGATGATCACTTCGCGGCGGAAGAGATTGGAATTGTTTAGGCCAAAAATAATCAATAGGAACGCTAGAAATTCTTTCAGCTGGTTTAAAGAGACTATGATTGACAGTAAAATTTTCACCATTATGGGGAAATTTCAAACACTTGTGAATAGGAGAAGCAATAGCTTTCATGGAAGATAGCCAAGGATAGCCTAGCTTCACATGAAATTGTTCGGACGATGGAATAATAGCAAAACTCACATCAAGAGATTTGTTATGGACCTCAATAGGTAATGTAATAGAACCAATTGCAGGAGAAGAAAATGCATCAAATAATTTCACAACCATATTTGTTTCGTCATAGATTACTTGATTCAATTGCAAAGTAAAAAGAAATTCTTCAGTAATGACATTAACCATACAAGAAGGATCAATAAGCACTCCACGACAAGGTGTATTCTTGACTTTTGCAACTATATATAAAGGACCATCAGGTGCCCTGATAGTTTCACTAGAATAAAAGGTGATGGAAGGTTCTTTAGGGATTTTCTGTTGCTCCACAAAGTTAATCACATTAGGAGTCATAGACACAAGATCATCAGGTGAGACAGAGGAATCAGTAGTATCAATCGCATTAGAGGTATGAGAAGGCAATGGATCAGTGAAAATCTTAAGATTTTGGTTAGGAGGAGCTACAGATGTGTTGCCTTTATCATTCACACCAGAAACAAAGATAGTATTATTATCAATCAAATCTTGAATTTTCCCCTTTAAAGCAAAACATTTTTCAGTATCATGCCCAGGATGACGATGAAATTGACAAAAAGATTTGTTATCAAAATAGGGCGAATTAATCTTTGCAGGATCTATTTGCCTTATAGGAGGAAGAGTAAGCACATTTTGTTCCAATAACTTATTCATAATACTATGCAATGATTCATTCAAAGGAGTAAACTTTCTTTCTTTCTTGAAAAACTTAGAAATAGGAGGCACACCTGATGCTACATTCACATTGTTGTTGATGATGTTTTCATTGAATTTAATGGACTCTCTGTTCGGTTTAAACTTCCCAAATGGTTGTTGACTACTATCACCCTTATCACTCGGAGTCATAGGATTTGCTTGTTCCATTTGACTCACAATCAGTTGATAATTGTGAAGAGTTGCGCACAACTGGTGGAAAGAAGTAAACTCAAAAAACAGGAGTTTTTCTCTAATATCTTTTTGTAAATTAGAAATAAAGATTCTTTGAATATCATTGTCAGGCACTGGAAAGGAAATTTGAGCATACAAATGCTTATATCTACCAATGAAATCAGTCACTTTTTCTTTAACACCTTGTTTACAATGCATTAAATCAATCAAAGTAACTTTAGGACTTATATTGTTTTGAAATTGTTGAATGAAAGCATTTGCAAGTTGTTCGAAAGAAGTAATAGAATAGGAAGGCAACGAGCAATACCATTGTAGGGCTTTATCTCTTAATGTTCTAGTGAACAGTTTTGCAAGCAACCTTTGGTCATAAGCAAAATAAGTACATATTGTTTGAAAGGTCTTAACATGTGTTAAAGGATCACCCTTACCATTATAAAGCTCCAAATGCGGAATTTCAACATGTTTAGGGGGAATAGCTCGGACAATGTCAAGAGAAAGTGGGCTCGCAACATCAAATGTGGGCACACTAAACTTAGATTGATTCATAGAGGCAATTTGTTGCTGTAAAGAAGAGATAGTTTGTGCAAGATTGTTAATGGTCGCTTCAGTCGAAGAGTTCATATTAGACGTGTTAGATTGTGATGGAGGTGTTATGTTATTGAAAGAAGGTAGAGAGTAAGGTGGTGGGACACTATGATAGTTAGTCATAGGAGATGATTGGAAAGGAGGAACACTACAAGGAGGAATGGAAGGGTTAAATGAATTGCCCCCTTGCGTCATGTTTATTTGTGGAGATATAATAGGAACACTCATTGAAGGAATGAATGAAGAAGTTGGATTGAATGAAGGAAGAGGGTTGATTGAAGAAGAGGGATTGCCCCCATGACTGGTGATCATAGGAGGAATATCTTGTGTTGAAGTAGTCATTATGTTTGATGTAAAAGTAGGTATACTAGCAATAGGAGTCGTCAAAGGAATAGAATGATTGACTTGAGTAGGAGGTTGTGTATAACCTAAAGTTTCAGCACAACTCTTCATAGGCATCACATTCGAATCCACAATGTGTGCAATACCACGCAAAATATCAATTCCATTCTTATCACTTTGAACCATACGTTTTAGACCCTCAATTAATGAAAGAGCTTCACTATCAGGGTATTCTTGAGACATCCATTGTCGAAAATCATCAAATTGGTTATCCAATTTTGAAAGTTGTTCTACAGAAACCTCATGGAGAGCTTCTTCATCATTAAGAGGATTAGAGGAATTACCCATGTCTTCGTTAAAAAGGCCATTCAAATTAGGTTCCATCTCCTCGGTAATTACACCTTGGAAAGACTTAATTCTAAGGCTTCGTCTAACGGGAATAGTGTAAGTAGGGCTTATTGTTGTAAAACTCATGCACTAAAGAGAGAGAAGATTTTGAATTTTAGAGGTAGCAAATTTCAATAAAATTAGCCAATCTCCTAGATTTAAGCTGTTAAATACAATCAGGACAATCTCCCGAAATTTCGAAAAAAATGTCCGGGACCGTGGCGAACGAAGTGCATACGGTCCTCGCAATTTTTTTTGAAATTTTCAAGGATGAAAGTTATGATGATTTTAAAGCTAATCTGAAAAAATTGAGTGATTTTACGATCTGTAGATAGGCCAAATTAAAGTTGCAATCTCAAAATTGAACCCTACCAAGATTGTCGAAAAATACAAATTTTGAATTTTGAAAAAGAGAGGGAAACTGAAATTTTGATTTTTATGATTTTAGAGGGAATGCTAAAAGCAATGCAAGTTTTGAAATTTAAAAATTGACTCAATTTCATGCAAAATTCGAATTTGAAAGTGGAAATCAAAGTTGTTGCAATTAAACACTTAATTTCAAAAGTCACAAACTGCAAAAATTTGAATAAGGCACTGAAATTTCGAATGAATGCTAACACACTTTTCAGATTCAGGACAGCAAGAAACACAATTTTGACATGAATTTCAATTTCAATGATTTTTGAATGATTAGAAGCCTTAATCCAAGCAATCACTAGACCAACTTTGACCTTGATTTTGAAAGTGTTAAATTTGATAAAATCAGCCAAATTTCTGGATTTTAGCAGAAAAATACAGTAAGATCTAGCTCCCGAAATTTCGGAAAAAATGTCGGGGACGATGGCGCTCGGGGTGCACACGGTCCTCGCAACTTTTTTCCAAATTTTTAGGGATGAAAGATATTGTGATTTTATTGCAGAATCCAAAGTTACAGCCGATTTGGAAGTGTTTTGATCAGTGAAATTATCAGTCAAAGGTTGAATCAAGAAGGTCTTAAAAATTAGGGTTTTGACATTTAACCACTTAATTTTCAGAATTAAAGCACAAATATGAATTGACAATTTGCAATAGAAGGGTAGATCTGAAACAAGCATTAACAATTAAACATTTCACAAGTTTAATTACTTCAAAGAAAATTTTAGGGTTTTTATGCAATTAGCCTCTAAAATTTGCAAAAGATCAAACATGGAAATGTAATTAGGGAAGCAAATTTTTCAGATCTAACCATGAATAATCAGAATGAGGATGTTCACATCGGGTTCACCAAAATGTAAAGCGGAAAAATTGAACCCTAGTTGTCTTCCCCTCCCCAGCTCCAAGGAGAGAGAAGGGAGAGTCACTAGGGTTGAGGGTTTTCACTTGGGAGAAACTTTACATTCAAAAGAGGGGTTGAAACCCACAAGATCCAATCCCACACAATGCAAGATTAGATTCTATATGAGTTTCAAGGGTTGTGACATCAAGGATACCCTCTTTTGTAAAGAAATGTGGAAAGAATGATTGAACTAGGAATGCATGTAAAGTAGGAAAGATTCACTTATAAACAGAGATAGGGATATGGTATGAAGCTGCGGACCTGGAATTAGCAGTAAAATGTCGAGACGGTGCTGTTCTGCAAATTTGAGCGAAAGGTGACGGGACGATGGCGCCCGGCATGCACACAGTCCTCCGAAAAATCCGCGAAACGAAGGTGGATCTGTTCGTCTCTGCACAAGGATTCCAGATCTTCAATTATAGCTGCGTACCTGCAACCTTGTTGTAAGAATGTTTGTATTCTTACATGCGAAGGTGTAATGTATGTAGTATGTAATGTGTTGGTAAGTGATCTCCTCTTCAATGGTTGAATCCTTGTCTTGAATGCAACACTTAGCCTTGAATGGAGACTTAGAATGATCAATTGCTTGAAGGAATGCTTGAATGCTTAAATACTTGAATGTTTGAATATTGCTTTCGCGCCTTTGCACACATATGTCCCCCTCCCTTTTTGAGAGAGGAAATGTAGTTTATATACTTGTCAATTAGGGCTGATAGACTGATTTTCCTGACCTTAGGCCGACCTAGGAAGATTATTTTCCAATATGCAAACATAAAGACCCGAAGCCCCAAAAGAGACCGGGCCCAAAATAGGGCCAGGGACCAGGGCGCTGGGTGCCATGGTCCTGGGGGACCAGGGACCAGGGCGCTGGGTGCCATGGTCCCACCTCCAGGGACAGCAGGGTGCAAGGAGGATCAGGTCATGGTGCTGAGAAATGCAGTTTTTGGTGTCATGAACAAGTTTCGGGGTCTCCATTCAGGTTCCATGTTGCACCGCCATCGTGAAGACCCAAATGCAGTCGAAATTGCAAGTGTCGCAATTTTAGGACGCTACACTAATATACCATGTTCATGAATGTCTAACTCTTTTCTTTGATAATGCATGCTTTGGAAGATCTTTTTAACAAGGGGTTTCTTCTTACTTTTGATGCTAGAGGCAAGTCCATTTTGAGGTGGAGGTGGCTTTCAAGGGATGATAGGATCATGAGAAGGCTTTATGGGCATGATGGACTCTTGAGGAAAACATGGAGAATTATGACAAGGGAATAAAGGGATACTTTGATCTTGACATGTAAGAGGACCATTGGATAGAGTAGGAAGGGTGTTTGACACTTCACTTTGAATAGGACCATGATCCTGCCTAGGAAGTGGATTAGCAATGGGATTTGGAAGGATGCTTTTCTCTTGAGATGGGAGGGGATCATCTTGGCAGAAATATAAAGGTATAAGGGGATCATCATGGGATTCTAGGGAGGTAGGATCTTTTTCAACCATTGGATGGGATTGGAGAGTTTTGGTGTCTTGATCTTGATTTATGATAGGACTTGTTTCTTCATTTTTCAGATTATCCTCTTGACATGGAGCCACTTTTAAGGAAGGGGTAGTATTTTTGATATGCATGGGGGATTCTTGAAAGGTGTTCATGTTTTTGCATGATGGGGAAGAATTTTGGATGGGGCCTTCTAGAGTGGGTATGATTAGAATTGGAGTGCATGATTGCATAGGATCTAAGATATCCGAATCGTATAAAGGATTTGTATAAAAAAATGGATTAGCTTGGATTTGTACTGTTGATAGCCCTTGAGGGTCAACATGGTAAGTTTCACCATTAGGTTCATTATTTGAAGGAGATGGTATTGATTGTTGCTAAAAATGTTTTAGGAGATGAAGGCATCGTGGAAGAGATGGAGGCCACATATGGAGCCTTTCTATACATGGGTGTATTATTTTGATCATGTTTGGTAATGACATCTAGTTTCTCTTTAGGTGAATCATTAGGATCTTGAATTTCAATAACACCATTATCAAGGAGGTCTTGAATTTTATGTTTTAATTCCATGCACATTGAAGTCTTATTTTTGTTATGTCTATGATATGCACAATAATTACTCAAAAATTCACATCCCCATGTGGTCTTGTTAGGCAATATGATAAGATTGTGCTCAAGAAGCTATTTCAAAGTTGACTCAATATATTGTCCGAAAGGTGTAAATTGTCTATTTGAGGGATATTTTGAAGAAATGTCTTGTTGTCTTGGTGAATAATTCATGGGATCTTGTCCGAGATTTGTCTTTTGATTTTCATTCACTTCTTGTTCCACCTTATATAGTCGATTTAGCATTTCTTGAAGTTTGTTGTTCTTGATATCATGAAATTTTATCTCAAAAGGGGTCATTGAATATTTTTGTTGGGATTGAATGTCATATATTTCTCTCTTGAGATTTTGAATTTGTTGGGCCAAGGTAGCCATGTAGATTTACTATAGTTTTGATCCTTGACCTAGGACAATGTATGAGAATCTAGGTATGATGAAAACCCTAAAGTGCAGAGGGGGAACTATATGATATGAGTGAGATTAGGATGTGATAAGGATCAATACAAAAATGCAATATATGTGGCATGATTGGTATGGGAATGTGCTAAAGGGTTGATGCAAAATGCGATCTATATGATAGGAAAGTGTTGTGCAGCTAAACCCTAAATGGGATATGAAGATGAATGATGTTTGATGTAAGGACTAAGGATACTCTAGGTCTGAAAAATATTTGCAATGTGAGGTTTGACTTGTACTATGATGGATATACACAAGGATAAATGATCAAAGAGAGGGCATGCTATGATAGGAGATGATGAACTCCAAGTGGAATACCAACTCAAAGACATTGATAGGCTCCCTAACTCAAGGAAGATGTACCTCAAGAGATAAGGGTGATTAATGATCAAAAGTTGATGTCAGACCTAAGACGAGAAATCCTAAGTGCAAGAAATGTTTTTTGGGTTTTGATTTTTTTTATTTTTTATTTTTGGATTTTGGTATGCAAGTAATAATGAAATACTAGGACCAATGATGAAATGACATAAGACACTTATGCAAGGTTTAAGGTTATGTCTTAAAGGAATGATGGAAGGCTATGCAAAGACTATGGGCATGATCTAAGGGGATTATGCAAGGTCCTAAAAGTGTGATGATGTGATTATGCAAGAATCTAAAAGATCAGAACTAGAAAATGATGTCTCAAGGGATTCAAAATTATTGTTTTGAGAACACAAGTTCAATGTTTCGATGACAATGTTGTTTTGCAATGTTTTTGTTTTACAATGTGGATGGATACTTGAAAGTTTAGACCAATGTTTTTGTAAAGTGTTTCAATTTCAAGTGTGGTTTTGATTGTGAAATGTTCTTGTTTGTTTGTGCACACACTCAGAAAACATGACAGACAAAATGTTTGTTTGATTTTGCAATAAAAATACATTCAAGCGAAATCCTAAGGCTGACCAGGACAATAGTTGTTGAATCTCACTTGGGGGGTCACCCCGAGCTACACAATTCAGAGCGGATACTTAGGTGCTTGAACCCACTGGCTCCACCCTCGGCACTCACAACTCTGGGGCAGCCAAGCACTAGTCCCCACAAAAACTCCCTGTAGCGAACTTTGTATCTCTACTCAGAACCATAAGAATGTGAGCCGCTTCAGAGGTCCGACCTCCTACTTCAACAACTAGAAGGTTTTTGGCTTCTAACATAAAAGGTGTCTAGTAAGGGAATCCATTCGAGTAGCCATACATGTGGCAGCGTACGCTCCATTAAGGAAGGCTCCCATCCTATAGAGGTTGCGCTCTATAGGGTTTATGGGGAGACATGTCGTTAGTATGAATTAATCAACACCCATTGCTTGCAACTTTTGTCACAAACACATTTATTTATAGTGGTTTGGAAGAGCTTGGCTTTGGGTCGTTCCCTCTCACCGAGCCTTAGGGGATTCTTGAGAGGCATGCCCTCTAAAGGTATCAACAGATCTCAAACTCTAATAGAAAAAAAATCTCAAGGTCTGGATTTCTGATTGTCCGAATGGACAAGAGCATACTTTCCTACTCTAGATTTTTCCCAAAAACACGTAAAACAAAGTTCTTTCCCTTGTAAAAATTGAAGTGTTCCTAAAAAGATTAAGAAGATAGAATGTGTGTTTGTATCTCCCGAGGCAACCTACAAAACAAAGATATTAGTAGTTCGAATTTATAATCTTTGGCAAGCGTATGTTTAATGGTTGAATTCTTTGCCAAGTGAACCTGCAAACATTAAAAGCCCAAAATTAGTTGCCAAAATAACATTAAAAAAACATCAAAAGAAAATTCTAGCACGCAAATTGTAAATTAAGTTAATCTAACAAGAATTTCCATTCTTTATGACTATCCTAGTTATGATAGTTTTGATAGTATTGCACTCTGTCATTCATAACTTTCACACTATACAAAATGACGCAACTCACTTCAGTGAAAATGTAGAAAAGCTGGTTTGAAACAAAATATCCAAAATGTGTTTAGGTCCAACGGTTCAATAAAAAGTTATGCCCTCCGAACAGAGACAATTTTTGACAGTCACAGAAGAACAAGTAAAATGATAGCATTTCACTTTGTCATTCATAACTTTCAACCCAGACACAATTAGGCCATTCACTCCAGTACAAATACAAAAAACTTGGTTTGAAACAACATATCCAAAATTTGTTTATATCCAACGGTTCAATTAAAAGTTATGCCCTCCGAACAGAGACCATTTTTTACTATCACAAAAGAACAAGCAAAATGATAGTACTGCTCTCTGTCATTCATAACTTTCAAACTAGACAAAAATTAGGCAAATCGCTCTGGTGAAAATACAGAAAACTTGGTTGAAACAACATATCCAAAATTTGTTTAGATCCAACGGTTCAATAAAAAGTTATGCCCTCCGAACAGAGACCATTTTTGACTGTCACAGAAGAGCAAGCAAAAAGAAAGATCTTTATTTGCAAATTTAACACATGTTTATTAGTTATAAAGACCAAACATCAAATATGTTCAAGCAACACTAGAAATGTTGTAGTCTTGGGTTTGAGCCCCACGATGAGTGCCAGAAATGTGTGTGTGAAATTTGGGGAACCTGCAAGGGCACAAACACTTCAATAAACCATTATTTGCATGGGTTAGTTAATCAAAGACAACAAAATGAAATCCATTGCAAGTCAGCTTATTGCCTCCTAGAAAGTGCAAGTGTGGATTGTTCTTAGATTGCCAAGTTATCCAGTGACAAGACTACACTCAAACGAAGGATTTTTAAATGCATGCAACTAGGTGAATGCAAGATTGAATGCAAGATTAATTGATTAAGTGAAATGAGATTATCAAGTTAAATGATCAAAGCTCTAAATGAATCTAAGCTAGATTATATGCAAGAAATTGAATCTAGATAAGAGAAATGAATCTAAGCTAATGAACTAGAAGTCTGAATGATTATGAGATTAAATGAAAACTAAGTTGATTGATGAATTAAATATGCAAAGCTTCTTCAAAATTTCCTTGATAAACTGTAACACAATATTAGCATAATAATGATATAAAATTCTCGGATCCTGACTGAAGAATGAGAACTTGAATTTATAGGAAAATCAAGAGGGAGACCAAAGGTCAGGATTAATCTTTAATGAACGGTCGAGATTGATTCAAAGGAAGCACAATCCAGGTAAAATGATTTGATTGGACAATTTAGATCCATTTTGGAGAGATAAGATTGAGTTCAAATTAGCAACTCAGATTCTTTCCATTTTTCTTAAGTTGAGTAAATTTGTTTCCTTTTTTGAATTTTTGTGCTCATAATTTCCAATTTATTTTTCAAATTAATTCCTCTTTCTTGATTTGTTTCCTTTTTTTGAAGATTTATGGCAGTTTTTATTTATTTATTAAATATGTAAAAGATATTTAATTAAATAAATGAGATATTTGATTTTAAAAAGATTTTCTATTTTAAATTTTGAATTTGATCAATTAATTAAATGAGAATTTAATTAATTGTAATTGCCATGTTGCATTTTTATACCTTAGGAATTAATTAATTAGGCTCTAATGATTGATTTAAATTGATTATTTGATTCAGGACATTGATGAATTTAATTGAATTTAAGCACATCAGTTAAGATTAGGGGCTCATTGTTTTGGATGACCATTTTTAGGGTATTACAGGATCAAGGAAGGAGACCTGACCAAAAGAAAGGAGGTTGTGTGAGTTTGTGTCTTAGCAAACCACCTTAAGGGAAGAAGTTATAACTCTTTATGGTGTTTGAAGTCATGTCTGGCCGACCTTGGAAGGATTGAACAGAATTATAATTGCCCTAAGATTGGGGTAATGAAATAAGACTTGGAATTTTTTATTTGAAGTTTCGGTTCTCTGGAGGAGTAATTTGTGTCGTGTGTGTGAAGTAGGGTACCTGCAGCTGCAACACAAACTCTCAATAGATCATTACAAGCATGGTTAGCAAATTGAAATAAAACAAAAGATAAACCATGATAAAGTGACCTATCACCTCCTAAGAGATGCAAGTGTGGATTTTCTCTTAGATCTGGATAAGCAATCCCAATGACATGACTACACCTAGACGGAGGATTTAAAATGATATGATATGCAAGCTAGATGTGATTGATTATGCTAGATTGATCCAAGAGGCTAATTAAGCTAATGATATGCATGATTAAGCTATGATGATGATGCAATTAAGATAAAATAGAGATTGATTAAGCTACATGATTCAACAATTATGGTACAAAATGATCAAATTAAGCTAGATCTAAGCTAGATCTTAGATGAAATTCCCTATAATAATAATAATGCTTAAATGATATGCTAAAATGGACATGCTTATAGTAACAATGCCTAAATTGATATGAGATGGGATCCTTTGTTCTCCAAAATGGGGGATACTTATAGGATTTCCAAGGTCAGGGGTGAGGTGGCAGGAATCAACGGTCAAGATTGAGTCTGAAGATATCAAGGGTGAAACTGGAGGAGGTTGGAGAAGAGGTTGGAGGGAGGGATGCTTGTAATCTCTATGGTGACAAGTGTCAAGGAATCTTGCTCACAAGAGGGCATGTGTCCAAGGGAGGAGACATGTAGTAAAAGTGCCATGTGTCTCAAGGGGAAAATATCCAACCCATAGGAGGTTAGGATAAGGAGGTTAGGATGTGCAAGATAGGATAGGGTTTGTTAAACCTAGGGTTAGGTGGAATGGGTTAGGTTAAGGGATGGTTAGGTTAGGTGGTTAGAAGTTACGAGGCATGTGGGTAATTTGAATTTAAAAATTCAAATAATAGAAAAAGGCTAATTAACTTTCAAAAACTCATAAATTGATTTGTTTTAATTAATTAGGGGATTAGAAGAAATGAATTAAAATGGAGGGAGGATTAATTAATTCAGATTAATTAATCAAAGGGGACTATTGAAATGAACCTATTAAATAAATCCTTAGATTTATTAATAAGTAGATGAATGGGAGAATTTAATCAAATAGCTAATGAATTCAATTAAATTGGGAAGGGGGATTAATTAAATAATTACTTATTTAATTAATTATCTTCAGACCATTTTTAGGTGTATAGATTTTGCCCCTCTTTGAAGCGAGGTGTGATGACGCGTTGATTCAAAGAATAATCTCATTTTGATGATGTTGATGTGATATTGGTTTGATAGGATTCCCCAGACATTGATTGATAAATTGTGGTATGATGATGCCCCCTCGGAAGATTAATTGAGATAATTGACCTTTGGAGTGGTTGGATCATTGCGAAATTGATTTCCCGATTAGAAATGATTTGATATTTGTAACGTTGATTGATGAAAGTGTGAGTTCTTTGATCACGATGATGCCATTCTCGATGTGATGATTGATAGAGTTTGATTGAATTCAACAAGATTAATGAGATCGAGAGCTAGTCTGATTTCAGGAATGACACCTCCTATATAAGACAAAGATGAGAAAAGCATTTGGTTTCAGGAATGATATATCCTGTATAAGACTTGATCAAAATGATTGGTTTCAGGAAAGATACCTCTTGTATAAGACATGATAGGATGGATCAGATGCGATGGATTAATAAAATTAATAAGATTAATTGGATAAAAAGCTGACATTTTGTTGATATCATGTTGCAGGAATATTTAGATATGCTGATGTTGGCATATTTGTGGGAGTAGCATAAGATTCACTTTGGGTTGACAATATCTGGAGAGAGAGATGAGTCATTGTTCTAATTGTGTATACACTTATGAGGAGACATTGATGATTCCTGCGATAGATTTGGCCTTGGATAAGATGAGCTTGTGGGATCTTATGCAAGAATGAAATGAAAGATAAATGCAAATGTAATGCAAATCTACAATCAGATCAGTCACTGGGTTATTGCATTTTGTCATCATTGAGCTTTTTAAAATGTTGGAAGTGAGTGCAAACATCGATGGTATAATTAAACCATGATTACCTAAGCACTACTTTCCTGGAGTTTGATATTGCAAGTTAGCACAAGCATCGAGGTGTAATTGAGCCAAGATGACCTGTGTGTTGCTTGCGTAAATAGGCAGTATTAACCATTTCTATACACAAATCGGAAATGTCTTCGATGATACTCCGATGATCATGTCCTGAGACAAATTTGCACATATGAATTCTTAATTTACAGACAACAAACAAGAAAAATATCATGTTCCTTCCTTGTTCCTTTAGTCAAAGACATTCTGGAGTCACTTAGAAATCATGATAGCGAAAATAAAGATATAAAAGTTGAACCAAAGTGTTAAAAGCATTATCCAAAAGATATCATCCATTGATATGTGTGTGATGTGCTTAGATTGGCATGTGATAGTTTTGATGTTTGACAATTTGATCTCGTGTTCAACGTTGGATGTGTCTTAGTTTCGCTTGACAAGAGTTGCCTAACTATTGTTCTACCTGTTTGATTAAGCTCAAAACGATCAAAAATTTTGCCCCCAGCTAGGTGCAGTATTTTGCCCCAAGCCTAGAAACAAACTCATTATGATATACCCAATGATCCAAACCATGGTGAGAAACCAACTGTGATGCCAGCGTATGTACAAAGGCTTATTATGGATATGGACAACGCTGATGGGAAATGAAATGCAAGCGGAAGGATGCATGAACTAATAGATGGAAGAGCTAACTGATAGATAACGTCTGTTGCTAGGTTTTCACCATCTATTTTATTGCACTTTTTTCTCATATTTTGTTTTTTTTGTTTTTCACTGTTTTCGCTATTTTCGTATTTTCTGCTTTTTCACTTTTTTTTTTTGGATTTTTTAGCTTTTGCACTTTTTTTTTGGATTTTTCTACTTTTTTAGACATAAAACTTCTTCAAATGCATGCTATTGATTTGTTCTTCGAGTTGATCTCCATCTTGTGTTGATAGTTGATATGCTCGTGATCCAAATATTGTTGTGACCACAAACGGACCTAACCAGTTTGGTTCAAACTTCCCTTTCTTTTCTCGATCTGACTGGTTTCGTGGATTTTCCTTGAGTACTAGTTCTCCAACTTGAAAGGCTCGTGGTTTGACCTTGTGATTATAATTGCGGCACATTATTTGCTGATATACCTTTAAATGATCAAAGGCATATTGTCTTCGTTCATGGATCAATTCTAACTCTTGCAATCTAGATATTTGTTGTTCTTCATCTAGGATAAGGCCTTTTAATGATACTCGTAGAGAAGGTATCTCTACTTCTATTGCAAGTATTGCTTCTGATCCATAGACAAGAGAGAAAGGTGTGGCGCCTGTTGGTGTGCGGATACTAGTACGGTAGGCCCATAGAGCAGGGTTCAATTGAATATGCCAATCTCTGCCAACATCATTCACTGTCTTTTTGAGGATTTTTAGAATAGTTTTGTTTGATGCTTCTGCTTGTCCACTCCCTTATGGATAGTAGGGTGAGGAGAATCTGTGTTGGATCTTGAATTTCTCACATAGCTCTTGTGCATATTGATTCTTGAATGGTCACCCATTATCAGTGATAATGGTCATGGGTATGCCATAGCGACATATGATGTAGTTCAAGATAAATGCAGCAATTTGTTTTACTATGATATTTGTGAGAGGTACTGCCTCAATCCATTTTGTAAAAAAAATTTTAGCTAAAAGGATTAATTTGTGACCATTGGATGAAGGAGGGTTTATCTTTCCTACTAGATCAAGACCCCATTGGCAAAAAGGCCAATATGTTGCCAAAGCATGAAGCTCTTGTGCTGGTGCACGAATCAAATTCCCATGGATTTGAAATTGTTTGCACATTTTAGCTATTTGAAAAGAATCTCGTTCCATAGTTGGCCAATAATAGCCCAAGTGTATGAGTTTTTTCAAAAGGGTAAGACCACTTGAATGAGTGCCAAAAATGTCATTATGGACTTCATTTAAGGCCTTCTCAGATTCTTCTTTCTCGAGACATCTGAAAAGAGTATCGTCCAGACCTCGTTTAAAAAGGTTATCCACGACAAGAGTATAATTGGAGGATTGGCGAATAAAGTTTCTCTTTTGGTTCTTTAACAAGTCAGGAGGGAGAATATTATCTTTCAGGTATGTATAAGTTTGGCCATAGCAGGAGGAATCATGCTCAACAAGGTGACAGATAGTTTGGGAATCAGGACAATTATGTGCAGGGTAAAACAACTCTTCCACCAGGAATTCGTAACGCTCTTGATTTTCCTGTGTCTGCAATAGAGAAGCAAGTGTTGCCATGGCGTCTGCTGCTTTGTTGTCATTCCTCAGAATCTGTTGAAAAGTTATGTTGACAAATTATTTCTTGACATCATCAACCATCTTCTTATAAGGCATTAGTTTTTCATCCTTTGTTTGATACTCATCATTGATTCGATTGATGACGAGCTGAGAGTCTCCAAAGACCTGAAGTTGTGTAATGTTCCATTCTATGGCCATCTTTATTCCTGTGACCAAAGCTTCATATTATGTTGTGTTATTGGTACATGGAAAGCTTAATTTATGTGCCTTTCAAATTGTATGACCTTGTGATGTGATGAATAGAATGTTTGCTCCTGATCCATGTTGTGTTCCATTATTGATGCTTGCTCCTGGACTAATATTTAGGTGATGTATTATAAGATATGGATCTAACCCTGGAATGTCTGCATATGACCAGGCAAAATTGTTTTGCCATCCTTTGAAAGGTTCCAAATATTTTTGCCTTTCTTGTTATGATAGAGCAGTTGTTGGATGTAGATTAATTGTGCCAATGTTAACTACCTCTGTCAGTTGTATCAGGATAGATGACCTCTCTCCCATCTTCCGATGCCTCAAGGAGGTTTTCATTGTTAGATGCGTCCTTTATTTTTAGTTTTTCTCAGTCTAATGTTGCTAATAAATGGTTTTCAGCAGTAGAATTGATATTGTTTTCTTTATTTGCACTTTTACATCTAGGAGATTGGGCACCGACTTGACTCGAAGATATGTTAGCGAAATCCTTGGTGGGAGTTGTTGTGGGTTCCATTGCATTAAGATATAAGGATATGGAATGGTCATTAGGAAAGGTATCGATGGCAGTATGTCTTTCATTTTCCCAGTCCATAGGTTCAAGATGGATTAAGGATAAAGGATCCTCATGTTGAATAGTTTCCAAGATATTAGGGGTCATGATAGAGATGTTAGAGCTTTCAATATTCATTTCAATGTCTAGAACGATACTCTCGTCAGAATGACTTCTCGCAAGTAGCTCGTCCTCGATTAAGTCAAAGTCAACCAAATGTGATTCTAATTCAAGTGGGTTAGTTCCTAATGTTTGCCCTGCATATGCATGAACTACATCGACATCTACGTCTTCTTCTTCCCTTTTAATTGCAAGTTGATCTTGTCTGTTATCATGTTCATCTTGTTGTTGGCTAGAATTTGTGTCCTTTGATAGAGTAACTTGTCCATACCCTAAGCCTGATTTGTCTGTAGCCTGTTGAGTATGAGGTTGTATAGGTTCTGAGATACCTTCTTTTCTTTTCTTTGTCTGTAGCACATCTTTGTCTTATGTTTCCTCTGATAATGTCCCAACACTGATAAATGCTCCATCAAATATAGGAAGATTTTTCACAATGGGTTGTTGTTTAGAGTTTGATGGTTTTTCATAAGATTGAGGGGAAAGTGGTATCTGTGATAATGAATATTCTTCGTTCCCTAGATCTCTTAGCTGCATTTGTTTTTTCATGCTTGAAAAAATTGAGGCAAATAATTTTCTCTGAGATTGTGTGCTTGAAGATGATGCCTCTCTGTTATATGGAACAATAACCTCTGGGGCTGATTTCAAATTACTACAACACTTTAATGGATTTGAGTCTGCTGAGATCGTGATTTCCTGCCCATTGTAGGGAAATTTCAGGCACTAATAATATGTTGATGGAATAGCTTGTATGTCATGTATCCATGGTCTTCCCAAGAGTATGTTGTATGATAAATCCAAATCTAGGACTTGGCATGCTATGTCTTTCTGCAAAGGTCCCACTCTCATGGGTAATATCACAATTCCTTTAGAGGAACACTCTTCTTCATCATATGCTTTGATTGTTATCTTTTTTCGGGGATCCACTGCATCTTCAGAATAACCTAGAGCACGGACAAGAGTCAATGAGAAAATGTTTAATCCAGCTCCCCCATCTATTAGGAAACATTTAACGTGTTTCTTATGAATGAGGACTTCGATATGCAAGGGATCATTATGGGGATGTTGCAAGGAATCAATGCTTGGATATGAAGGAGATGGGCTTTGAATATGATCTTCTGAAATAGGTTTGATGGCAATTATGGATATCCCTTGGGTAACTTCATCTTTGGGTGTATTATTTGGTGAGGATGCTATGGAAGGTTCTTGCAAGTTTTCAAGAGGTGTAGGAATAGATGCCTTTGGAGAGTCAATTTTCTTATGGGGGGATGAGCCATTTCTAGAAATAGGTGTGCGATTTTGTTCTTCCTCAGCAAGATCCCTTAGGGGTCTCTTTAAGAGTTGCATAAAAGAGCCACCTTTCTTTGGAGATGCATTTGAATCCTTGTGAGGTTTTGACATAGTTGGCTTTTGATTTTGGACTTGTTTGATTTCTCGGATAATATGTTGACCTCTTATGTCTTCTTATTGTTATTTTCTTTGGTATTCCATGTTTCTATGATCTTCAACTATTTTGAATGTTTCTATTTCTATTTTTGCAATCTTACATCTTTGTGCTCTAGTTAAAACGCACATACACGTGTGTTGAACATTGTGCAAGTATTCGATTGTCTAAAAGGTGTTTCAATAAGTGACCAACTGTCAATGTAGATATGATAGAGTGATATGACACGAAAAGATAATTCAAGTATTTGAAAGTTTGCAAGTTTTTTTGATCTTCAGTTTTGGAGTGCAATGGTGATGATTTTGATAAAACCAAGTCCAATAGGAACGATATATCCTACGATGTGGGACAAGGTTATCCTGACCAAACGTTGTAGTTTCATGATAAAGGATGATAGATATTGATGAGAAACTATGTTTTGAGTGATTAGTTTATCAAAGAGGGTGATAATGCACTTTAAGATGTTTAGATCTTGAACTTGTTGAAGGTGAATACTTGAAAATCTTGAGGTGTCTAGTTCTAGAATCCGATTTGACAGAAGATAACTTGACCAAGCGAACCAAGAAGACAACCTAAGAACAAAATGACAAATATCGGGTGTTTATGCTCACTGTAAATTGACTAAGAAAACATGACAGATCTGAAAAAGACATGCAAGAAGACAGCTTTGGACTAACAGAGACAAAAATTCGTATGACAGTTTAGGCAGTCCCAGACGACAATTTAGACAAACCCATACGACAAATGCATATTCTCGTAAAACATTTCCCATAAAACCATACGACAAATGATAACACAATCTTCTGCTAGTCTGACTCGTACGACAATTCCCACAGACACAGACGATAAACTAGTTTTCGCGTACAACAAACTAGAAAGCTCGTACAACTGAGGATAGAATAGAGACAAAAAATTTATTTGGACAGATTTTTGATAAAAAATGTTTGATGTTTTGATTTTGTTTTCTAGTTTTAGATGTCTGATTTTCTATTTCATGGATGAAAACATAGCAAACACGTGATATGATAAGTGACCTCAAGCACAACATGCTAAATCCTAAGGAAGTTGGCTGAGAGAGAAAACCTTTGCTTGCAAACTTAGGTACACACCCAATAGCTAATCAGATTATGGTCATTGAGTCTCACACAATGGATTCTCAATGCCATATTATCCGACTCCAAACGATAATGGGGGCATGATATGGCAAGTGTCTTAGGAGAGTTACTATCTCTCTTGCACAAAGATTATCCCCCTTTTGGAGGTGAATCGGGTAGCTTCTATCTTAGGGTTCATAGTAAGGGTTTCTGTTTGAAATTACCCCTTGCAGTCGCACAAGTGTGATTGAGCCCTATAGCCCAACAAGGTACCGAAACAAGAAGTAGTCACGCAAGCGTGATTGAGACCGTGAGGCCCTACTAAATGTACGATATGAGAGATCTCAAAAGAGAAAACTCAAATAATCCCATCCTCCGAGAATTTAATCCTGAGAGGCCTATTTTTTAGAGTGAGTTGGAGAACTTAGGTCTAGATGTACTCACTTGGGTTGTTCTCACAAGGCGATTACTTTTTTCCACTGTGACAAGCCCGCTAAAGGTAATCAAATCTCAAACATAGAAGCACTTCAAGGGTCGGGATTCCTGATTGTCCAAATGGACAAGAGCATACTCTCCTACCTTTTAGACAACTTATCAGACATAGAAAACAAGATGTTCATTTACCATTAGCAAAATAAGTGTGCCTAGAAAACTTAAGAATACACAAAGTCTGATTGAGTTCTCTTAGGCAACCTGCAAAACAGATGCATTAGTGGTCATTTTGTTTTAATGAAATGAAGCTTTGGCAAGCGTAATCTTTGACAATCATCCTGCAAAAACCAGTTAAGCTGCTAGAAAAATCACAAACAGACCAGGGTTAGCATTAGTAATAGCCAAACTGGAGCATAAAAACCCTAAAATGCAATCTATTTTGAAAACACAAAAGCAAAAACTCGTACGAGTATTCTCACCTGCTCGTATGAGTATTCCCACATACCCGTACGAGTGTACAAAGAAACTCATACGATACTGATTGTGGAGCAGGCCCAACTAGACACCCGTGAGATTGAAGATTTGATGATGAGAGAGGCCAAGAAATTAGATTTCCTGCCCCACGGTGGGCGCCAAAATGTCATTTGTGTGAAGTAGGGTACCTACAGCTGCAACACAAACACTCAATAGATCATTACAAGCATGATTAGCAAATTGAAATAAAATGAAAGATAAACCATGACAAAGCGACCTATCGCCTTCTAAGAGTTGTGAGTGTGGATTTGCTCTCGGATCTAGATAAGCAATCCCAGTGACTTGACTACACCTAGACGAAGTATTTAAAATGATATGATATGCAAGCTAGATGAGATTGATTATGCTAGATTGATCCAAGATGCTAATTAAGCTAATGATATGCATGATTAAGCTATGATGATGATGCAATTAAGCTAGAATAGAGATTGATTAAGCTACATGATTCAATAATTATGCTAGAAAATGATCAAATTAAGCTAGATCTAAGATGCAATTGCCTATAATAACAATGTTTAAATGATATGCTAAAATGGATATGCCTATAGTAACAATGCATAAATTGATATGAGATGGGATCCTTTGTGCTCCAAAATGGGGGATATTTATAGGATTTCCAAGGCTAGGGGTGAGGTGGCAGGAATCAATGGTCAAGATTGAGTCTAAATATATCAAGGGTGAAATTGGAGGAGGTTGGAGAAGAGGTTGGAGGGAGGGACACTTGTAATCTCTATGGTGACAAGTGTCAAGGAATCTTTCTCACAAGAGAGCAAGTGTCCAAGGGAGGAGACATGTGGCAAACGTGGCATGTGTCTCAAGGGGAAAATATCCAACCCATAGGAGGTTAGGATGTGCAAGAAAACAAAAACTATATACATAGCTCACTCTGAATAAAATATAAGGGCTATTTAGCACCAATAGTATGAACTCCTCCGCTCCCCCCCCCCCCCCCCTCCCCCTCGCATAATTCTAACAAGGGGTAGGGATGATAGACCCACTATAATTACATGTTACAATATAGTACATGAAGGAGAAGATATATCATCAGCTTGTGCACAAGATAATACTAAAAACTTAAAAGGGTGTACAAAATAAGACACACAAATGAAGGTAAACAAGGTTGTGATTGAAAATAACAAAGCACACACAACAAAACCTCCATAAAACTTTATGAAATTGCGAGTATAAAAAATAGCACAACATGATGTGCAAAATCCCCAAAATGTATGTACAATAATGGAACTTTATCTCAATGTGTCTATAAATGAAAAAAAGTGTTCAATAGATGCATCCAATACCCAAAAACACCAAATGATAGAAGATGAGAACAAATAGAAGGAACCACTATAAAATATGTTGAAAAAATGAAAAGATAACATTGAAAATTACCTTCATCACCATGAAGAGAAAAATATACCCCATTTCAAACAAAATTCTTTAAAAAAAGAGCTTCAATGAGCAAGAACAAGGTCTTTAAAGTTTGAATGCCAAAACAAAAACTCCATTCATGAAGGAGGGAAAAAATGTCTATTGATATCATTACCAAATTTGGTGAAATTGTTTCCAAATATAGAGGGATAGTATAATTTGAGGTATAGACAAAGAAAAAATCCCTTTGCTAAAGAAATGTCTCCATGCATATGACTTTTTCTAGAATATATACATATATATATATTTTAAATCATTAAAAATATATAATTTTTTGTTTGGGTCAAGTGAGTTGAACCCCCATGCCACCCCTTATGAGAGGGGGGTGGGCTCCAAGACTTTGTTTCTCTCCCATGGCTTAGGTTGTGGGTAGAGGGCAATGCCTTAGGTTATAACACCTTACCATAGGAGAGGTCCAAGCGACAACCATCCACGTCATGGTAGGGTCATGGTAGGCCAATATTCTCTAAAGATTTTTTTATTTTCTGAAAAAAATATTAAAATGAAAAAAACATTAATATTATTTTTTGTTCACTTTTTAAATGAGTTGTATGAGGGTTTTAATGGTGACTATAGAGGTATGAAAAGAAAGTGTTTTGTGAGAAGTGGCTCAAACTTTTAAAGTGTATTAGTGACATATTTACTATAGCATGTATTCACATGGTTGTATGGATTGGTATAATGGTAGACAAATCACTCATTAAAAAGCTCAAAATTTGACTATCATTGAACCCTAGCATGCTTTATATGAAAATAAGGGTTTGTGCCACATTTGAACACAACCGTGAGGTCCATTTCACTCCAAAAGGCACCTTGTAAAATTCCCTAGCCAAATTTCTCAAAAAATAGATAGAAAATTATAAATTTAGAGCACCCATACCATGTTGGAGTAGATTCCTCAACACTATAGCTCCTAAGGATTATCTACAATCAAACACCTATCACAAAAAGAGAGAAAAATCTATCTTTCTTAGAGTTAAACACATAAACTATAACCTTTCATCTTCTCTTTAGCTTTAGTTTCCCTATCACTAAACCTCGTTTCTACTTATTATATTTTATCTCCATCTTAATCCTCATAAGATTTTATTTATTTTGGTGTTTATCAATCAAGGAAAACCTTTTCTAATTCACCCATTAAAGAAATGCCTTCATGCTATGGGCAAAGATCATTTTTGAGTTTCTACCTTCTAAGTGTAAATAAAACTATACACTACATAACATATACTGACCATAAAATCTTTTATAGTGGAGCCAACATTATAATGTGTTACCACTTGCATCAAACTAAACAATCTTCATAAAAATAAATATCTTCCTCAATTTACAAGAAAATAAAAAAATAAAAAAATTGTGTTAAAAAATTTGGCAAATATCTGAATCTTTGATCTAACATTAGATTTTCGTATCTCCCTCAATAGTACTCCAAATATTTAATATGAGCAATTTTGGGAAGTCTCTTTGAAATTATATTTTCAATGGATATAGATTTTTTTTTCCTTGAAGATGTGAGGAACACTAACCTCTACAAGAAATCCTTCCCTAGTTGAAAATTATTAGCAATAGATTTTTCCCACTTCTTATTACAACAAGATGGATACTTGCACTATACCACATATCCCATGAGCCTTTTGCCTCTACTACATAATACTTAAATACCTACTAATACCACCTTCCTACACATAGGATAAATATTTCTATTCTAATTAACTAGTGAGATTCCTTACAAAGCATATGCATTCAGATGGTTTGTCTATTAAGTACCTAATAAACTATAATGCTATGTTACTAGGTACATCGTAAAAATGTATGGAAATTATTAGTAAAATAGAAAGAAAGGTTGATTCAAGGCTCAACATGGATATCTTCTTATAGAAGTCAATTCATATCATTGAGGCATATGTGTGTCTTAGTCACTATTTTAGCACATGAGAATTCTAGAGACTAGTAGATTATTGTGTGGTACTACAAGTTGATTCTATAGCCTCCAAATTGATATAAGAGTTTCAACACATCATTTCCAAGTTTTTTAATTATTGGTTCATGTGATGTGAGTTGTCAACTTTCTTGAGGAAGACCTAATTGAGTTGTCTGACAAACATTTGAATTTTTATAATAATATTAGATGGCATGTGCAAATTTATTGGTGCTAGAGAGGTTCACAACAATAACTACATTAAGCTCTTATGGTTTTATGTTTCTTTGAGCACTATACCACTTTGCTTGTTGGCATAGAACATCCTACTTTCTTGTACTTGTTAGAGAACTTCATTCTACATTACAAAAGAAATAGTTATTCAATGGCTCACAAGACTCTAGTGACCTAGACTAAGAATATTGAAGATCTAAGAGTATAGCATATTACATATTAGTTCATAATACTATAATTGAATAATAATACACTATTTATGTCTATAATTAATTCTAAATGGAGACTAAGTTCCCATTCTATTGTAAACCATTATAAATGTATGAAAATATTTGGTAAAATAGAAAGAAAGGTCAATTTAAGACTCGACATGGATATGTTCTCATAGAATCAATCCATATCATTGAGGCACAGGGGTGTCCCAATCATCATATTAGCACATTAAATTCTAGAAATTGATATATTATTGTGTGGTACTACACCTTGATCCTAGAGCCTCTAGATTGATATCAGAGTCTCAACACATCATCTTCAAACATGTCCCATCATTTCGAGGTGTTTTCATTATTGGTTCATGTATGATGTGAGTTGTCAACTTTCTTAAAGAAGTTCTGATTGAGTTATGTGAAAAAACTTTTGAAATTTGTATCAACAAGAAGGCATATACCAACTTATTGATCTTGAGGAGGTTCATGAATAAAACTATAATATATCTTGTTCTTACATTTTCATTTTTATTTATTTATATTAGACAGGCCTTTCTACACATTTGTGTGTGTGTGAGCATTGTACCACTTTAGTAATTGGCATTTAACATCCTACTTGCTTGGACTTGTTATAGAACTTCATTCATTCTACATTAGAAGACATATAGCTATTCAATAGCTCATGAGAGTTTACTGACCTAGATTAAGAATATTGAAGATCTGAGAAGACTACATATTACATATCAATTCATAATACTATAGCTGAATAATCACACAGTAATTGTGTCTATAATTTATTGTAAATGAACCATTACGATAAAGATTGTTACTATAATTCAAATGGTAAATCAATAAGATCTAAAATCATTGTTCCACTCATATGATGTTTTTGGTTACATTGTTTTTTGTTACATTGTGTAAATCTCTTGAATGTTTGTTGTATTGGCTACATTGTTAGGTCGTTTTGAATTGAACCGTTCATCGTCTATGATTGTATGAACTTAAGAATGTTGTTTGTTTGATTGTATATTATTCATTAAAAATACAATTCCCTTAAATTGTACCATGATCTTATTTTACTTAATGATATTGTCATAGTAGATTATTGATATAATCATTATATTTAATTTGTAACAAAATTTATCAAGATATACCTTAAAGTTATTCATTAAATTACTAAATCATGTTTAAATATAAAAAAAAAAGTGTTTAATCATTTGAACTAGTGCTGTAAAGCCAGTGTGAGTAAGGCAACTCTGGCTATTGTAATCAATGTTTCAAACTTTGTGCATTTATGATGGATGTGGATGAGAAGTGTGGACAGAAGAATGATGAATAAATGCAGATGTGATGTCCGAGTTATCTTTATGGAAGTTGGATTGAAGTAGGGGAAGTCATAAAATACATAAAGCAAGCAAACAGTACATTATTTTTGTTAAGCCCACTAGGATTGTCGGTTTATTTTGACAAATGTGGTCGTTTGCTCCACTGTCCACAATTTCAAGGCAGTGTTAGTGGGTCACCTGAAAATGATTAAATTGGCATCTCACCTTAAAAGACGTTTCAAGTTGCACATAAGCTTTTATTTAGCTATTTCACTCATCATCATACTGTCCACGGTAGCCTCAAATAATTTGGTGGCATTTGAATATAGTTATACCATTCAACATCGATCATTGTTCCCTCACAC
Organism: Cryptomeria japonica; assembly: GCF_030272615.1. Classification (NCBI taxonomy): domain Eukaryota; kingdom Viridiplantae; phylum Streptophyta; class Pinopsida; order Cupressales; family Cupressaceae; genus Cryptomeria; species Cryptomeria japonica. The sequence goes on from NC_081415.1 coordinate 390,071,885, forward strand.
CAAAACTATGGTTATCTTTGACAGCAAGATTTAATCCATGAAAAGCAAGGTGGGTCTTTTAAAACACTCCATTTATATAGTATCTTCAATTTTTTTCTCTAGAGAGAAACTTGAAAACAAAAACCATTACAATGTCTTCCAAACCACAAAACGTAATCTTACGCAATTATACTATGGGAAAACACATTCAAATGCCCCATATCTGTCACTAACTTGAAAAAGAGAAACAAATGCTGGAGGGAAATCTAAAGTTTTGTGTAGAGGTGTATTTGCAGACAAGTCCTAAGCAGTGTTGTGCTTGAGATCATGACCATCAAGTAATGGCTGCGTTAGGTCTGTGAAACCCTTGTTTGCAATTCGTGGGGCTTCCTCATCTAAATGACTGCTGCTGCTGCTACTGCTTTGAGTGGGTTCAGGAGCTAGCAATGGCTTTGCCAACAGATTCAGTCTCTTCTCTTCACTTTTGCCCCACAGTACTAGATACAGACCTATTATGATAAGAATTGCTCCAATTATTCTGTTCATCCAACAAGACATCAGGCGCCCAAAATTGTTACTTGTTAGTGCACAGAATATGTATCAAAATGTTATGCAAATAGACACACAAACTAAATCTTGTTCTCACCCTCCCGTGTAAAACTCTTCCCCGAGAATGATGGATGCCATAACTGCAACGGCTATAGTCTGGACAGGCTGATACACTGCAACAAAAACTGGACCCCCTCTATCGATGCACCATATCTGCACTGAGAATGCAATGCCTGAAGCTACAATTCCCTGCATCAAAGTTCATACCCATAAGTCTTATTATGCATGACTGCTTAATAGCTCTTTTATATATTTACCCAAAAAAACAGGGGAGCTTAAAAGGCAAATGCATATGTTGATGTGAGTTCATAGTGTATTCAAAAGATTGATTCTGGAATCAATTGTGTAAAGATTTAAATCAAGTCTCCTCTTCCTGATGATAGATCAACGTGATCCAAAACATCTATTAAAACATATACAGCTGATAAACGTTCATTAAAAATATAAACATTGATTTAAAAAATACACATTAGATAAGGATTGATTAAAAAACATACAATAAATAAAGGTTGATTCAAGAAATATGCAACTATTAAGGTTATTAAAAATATAAACAACCATGAACGTGGATCAGCTAATGCATTGTTATTTTTTTTGGAAGGGAAGGCAGAACATACAGCATAGAGGATAGTAAAGAGTTCTCCCCCAGAATGCATCTGCCAGCGATCTAGGTCCCTCTCGAAGAAACATGCTATTACCAGGAACTGAATAAGGCCGAAGAAGCATGTGAAGGATGTGACAGACAGACGTGCAGGGTATTTTCTCAGCACAGGAGCCTGGAAAACAACCATGCTTTTCAGTGTCAATCAACGAAATATAAAGGATGAATAGAATGTAAGTGCCTTTATAAAATGGATCAATGAATCTTATAATGTGATAAATAAAGCGATTAACCTGAATAACTATCCAGCCCGACCAAGCTAGGCAGTTTCCAATCATATAGAGACATCCAAGCGTCCAGTTCCCTGCGTTTGCAGAAAGATGAGCAGCATCCTCAGCGAGAGCTCCAAGATTAAGGCTTTTCTGCCACAGATGGTTGATTGCAGGGCCTTTGTACAGGGTAATGATTGTGGCACCTCCAACACAGGCTATCGTCCCTACTATTTTCGCCAAACCATCTCGCCTCCTCAAATGGACTTCTTCTAGCCTGCAAAACACAATCAACATGTACCCTCTTTTATAACAACAAAAAGAAACGACTAGATTTGGAGAAACATGGTTTCAGGACAGCTAGCTGCCAAGATTACCTAAGAGCTGCCGCCATGATAAATGTCAAAGCTGGTACAGAGTTTTGTATGGCAGATGCAAACGTAGGAGATGTGTAGTACAACCCCAGCAGATAAAACCCCTGGTTGGCAGTTATCCTGCCCTCCAAAACAGTAGAAAAGCCCAAATATTCACTCAGTTTTTGGCATTAGCCCAACACACTTTTTGGCGTATATAAAGTGAAAAAGGTGAATGTTGTATGCATTCTATGTGGAAGTAAGCTCACCCAAGTAATGCAAGCAGGAAGAATTGAACCAAGAAAGAGAGAGTAAGAGGTGGTCGCTCCTTCCTGTACACAAGATCAAATAGTTAGGTAGCTTACCAAAACATGGCTTTTAGAATCAACTGTTTATGTTTTTGTTTATGGAGGTTATTGATCATATTTAGTGATCATTTATCAGAAAGAAGAAAGTGAAGAATTAGATTGTAGACGTATTAGTCATACCCTGTTTCTTTTTAAGACTTTCTCTACAATCTATTTTTTAACTTTCTTTGTCTTAATGATAGATTGTTCAGAATAATCTTAAACTTCAAGACAAAAACATATTCAATTGACAATTCTATATATAGACTACTAAAAACTTATGCCAACTAACTTGGTTAATATTGAAAATGAGAGTCCAGCATGTGTGGGGAAAACACAAAAGCTTACTTTTCAAGAAAATAAGCAAAAGGAGCAAGCAGGATCAGGGCAATGATGTTCCTGTAGACAGGAAAGACAATCTTGCTTACTCCCATGTTAAGTGCGGCTCTGGATACGATGTGGAATCCAGCATAGCCGAACTGCAGAGCAAGCATAGCAATATGCAGCTGAGCTCTCTCTGGCAGAACAAATCTCCTCATGATATCCGCCATGGTGCATAGAGCAACAGAGTCAAAGAACCTCTGAATTACAGAGTTACACAACAACCCAAGTAATGGAACTTTGATACACGAGTAATGGGTCTCTCGACTTCTTTTTAAAGAGCAAAAGGGAGAGGAGGTGAGAGAAGTAGGATGGATGGGAACAACAGAAATGGGGCCCTAGGGTTCAAAAGAAAAACTCTTTTTTTTCTTCTTCGCCTCACTGAAATAAAGCAGTCCCTTTCGCAGACGCACGCTTTCTGCATTGAAACAGTGCAGAAAGCTCTCTACGACACACACATTCATGATAGCAATAGTGCAATGCACTTGGCTATCAGATTGAGTTAGGTATTAGGATCAGTATACCCCCAAATCTGAACTGTGTAAAGCATTGGTATTGAAACAGTATGAAGTACACTGGTATATATTAAATTAGACTTGAGTATAATTTTTCTCAAGTCCATTGGAGATTATGCAACCCATGCGCAGACCCACGCCCGACCGATTCAGACCCACCTCTTTTCATCTGTCCCGCACTTTCATTACTTTGATTACTCCTAAATATCTTTTCCTCCTCTGCTTTATTGATGTGTTTTTAGTAATTAATTACTTCTGTACCTGGTTTCCCGGACAACTGAGTAAATGGCAAAGAGAATGGAATGTTATACGGCTAAAGATATGTGGGTGACTGTACCCTCCACCGTGCATTGTCCCTCCATACGCTGCCCATCTTAAAGCGTTCTACTGTCCTTTTCATTTCTTTTGAACATGAATCAATGTCTTAGTCTTTTCATTATCTTCATTATTCTTAGGTCATTGAGTATAAATTCTACATAGGTAAGGTATGTGTCTCTTTTATAGTACAATTAGATACCTCTAGTAAATAGGGTTTGACATTATGGACTATAAATTTCTTTCTTTCTTTAGTTCTTTCTTTAGATTATTGAAAAGCATAAAATTAACATTAAAATTGATTGCGTTGAAGCAAACAACTTCACTCCTAGATATTCTCCACACAAAACAGCATGCCATGGACATAATAATATATATCATGACATGGCATGTCATTTTGCATATTTTGTGGCTACAATGTGATAAGAAGATGTAGAAAGATGTGCGGGGATGGAGCAAATAGATGGAGATTGAGACAGGTGATGATTGGTCAGACCTTTTCGACGAATGGGTAAGTGCCACCAAAAATTTATAAAAAGGTCAATGAAAAACGATGGATGTAGACCAAACAAAGAATGCCTTTTATACATTCTAAACCTTGCATGGAGGACTGCTTGGTAGTCTATACGCACATCCAACTCGCGGGGGATTTTGAAGGAGTTGATCCAAGAAATAGACCGTGCAAGGGGAGTGTTTGTCTCCTTTAATGGTTCAATAACTAAGCCCTTAAATCTATAACTTAGAGATTACACATCCATACTAAGTAGCTATCAGACTCATTATGGAGGTTCATTTAACTTAACAACCCAGGGATGTGAACTTGAAATGGGTCAGCACTGTATGTGCACTAAGACTCTATTATGGCCATCCAGACTTAAGCAAAGAACAATGCTGGAATTAAAATGTTGTAAACAACTAATGAAGGAAACTAAATTTAAATCAACAACTAATCTAAACATGCAAATATTAATCTAACACAGGCTATAGGAATGGGATTCCAAACAACAGACAGGAAACTACTCTACTCGCTTTGGCTGCAGGAACAGACACAGAGCAGAATTTTGTGGCTGCAGGAACAGTCAACTGTTGAAACGATACTAACTACTGAATGAAGAATAGCTACTAATCTAACTAACAGAGTTCTCACCAAGTGGTCCCCCTTGAGTTAGACTTCCAAGATTAACACAAGTGTTGAAAACTCAGAATATCATTTTAATCATCAAAACAGAAGTACATAAGATATGACAGCATGCTCTTAAACTGTATTTCAAAGCTGTAAGTAAACTTTACTTCATCGAAATGTTCAACCTCCTACAAGAGATCATCTGAGCATTATTTATAGAAGAAAAACTACCAACTATCCTAACTAACTGGTCGACCAACTCCACAACATAAGGAGGGCGCCATTTATTGAAAGCATAAAAAAGAGGAAAGGGAAGCTCATGCATGCGCATAGCCAAATTAGATAAGACTTCCTCAACATAGATAGTGCAACATGCCCCTAAATAGATTCAACTGATTGTACATGATTAATTAAGAAGGTAGTTGCAGCATTAAGTAGAGAAAGCTCCTCTACGTTGGTTATTCTTTTACTCCTTCAACAACTGGCCAACTGGTAAGAGTCTTGCTCCTTGTTGCAAGCTTCATCATAACACCACTTTCCAGACAACCACATTTCCCAAATCATCTTGAAACAACATTATTTCCAACATATGCACATTTAATAGATAATTACATAGCATATGCATTAGTATCATGGATTGTTTCAAGGTTACACTTAAGCCCAAAAGGTAATAGTTTCTAAGGAAATAACATAGTAAATAGTGTGATCACAATATCAAAGACTGAAGTATCATCATGAACATCATAACAAATCTTTAGAAAACAGGACTATAAACTTGTCTCATCATTCCCCCCAACCTAAGATCTTGCTAGTCCAACAACATTATTCCTTAGTCGGGTCAAGGTTCTCATATCACCAACTACTAATTGTCCTACGACATTGGTTGTGTCCTCTGAATTAGGGTCCCAATAAAATCCATGTCTGTATTCCAACCTATTCCACCTTGGTCTTTCTTCTGCTATATCTTACCGGTAGTAGCTGCAGTCTGGTACTGGCCACAATAGGATGGGTGGATGGAATATTAATAGGAACCAATAATGTTTCTGTGTTCTCCCAAGCTGCATATATCGGGTACATCTTTTCTTTGCTGCATAATAATTTTGTAGCGAGTGTGGCTCAGCTTCCCTTAGCTGATGAGTCAAGCTATCCCATCTCTATGAAAGGTACCTTGCCACTATGTTTCCTGTAGAGGGAACACTTTGTCCTTAATATCCTACATGTACATAACTTGGTGCCTGTCATAAAACATTGCTACAGGATCACAAGATTCAACCTTAAGATGCAAGGGTTCTCATAGTTCCTTTTCTCTATAAGCTTTAAACTGCACACTCCAACAGTTTTCATTCTGAAGGACATATATACCCTTAAATGGATATATCCAATATACATCAGTGGGTTCCATTGATGGTCATCTGGGACAACATAATTATGTAGGTACAACTCACAAAGTAAACCTCTGTTGGAGATTCTTGGTAGACTTGAAAGAATTCTTGAGGGGTCTTGATGGAAGGGTTTAGTCCTGAAATTGCCCTAGAAAATAGAAAAGAAGGATATATCTCCTTTAAATGCAATGTGTAAACCCTTGGAGGGGTCCTACATTCCATTAACTGTGGCACTAATTCTACCACATCATCCACTTGTTTATTTAATTTAACAATCTCCTCATCTTTCTCCCTAATTTCATAATCCTTTTGCTCAATTTGTTTCTGCAATCTAAGGTTTTCTTCATCCTTCATTTCTATTTCATCCAACAATTTCATCATTACACTATGCCATGAAGATGTAGGGGGTCTATGAATACCTACCAAAATTTTCATGGAAGCATGCTTCAATGGCAGTACTGGTGGTTACTCAAATTCCTGTTGAAAGGGTTCTTCCTAATCCTAATGTGGTACTTCTTCTTCTTCTGCTTGCTCTGCAACGACAGCAAGTCAATCTAACCCCATTTTTGCATGTTCCTCAAATACATGTTCTTCAAATGTGCTTTCCTCTTCATCATTTCTTTCTTCCTCCGAGGTTGCTAGCACTTTTCCAGCTACTTTCTTGAGCCTGGGCCTTTTTCTTGACGTCCTGCCAGCATCTGGTGTAGTTGGCTTTGTCTTGGTTGTAGGGGTTTTCATGTTTTCTACTACCGCAGGAGGAACAGTGTCTCCAATTTTCTGTTTGCTAGGGCTAGGGCTAGGTTTTGTTGTTTTAGGAGTTTCAATCCTAACCTTTTCTTTACCTTTTTCCGCTTTCTTCTATTGTTCCTCTATTTTTCTAGTAGCTACCCTAGTCTGGCGTGGAGTTTGGAGTAGAGTATCACCATCATGGCTTGAAGAAGGAATTCCCTCTTCCTTTGATTCAGAGGAATCAATGGCTATAGTTGTTTTGGCTATAGGAGGGCTTGCTCTGGGTCTTACACCAAAGGTAGTCGCCTTAGAAGTGGCTACAGTAACCATCCTCCTTTTGCTAGACCTACAAGACTGACTCCTCTGTTCCACATTTTCTAGTCTAAATTGATCCACATTCTCAAATTCCTCCCATGTCATACCAGAAACTTCTCGTAAAGATTTTTCACTAGCAATTTTATCAAACAATGGTGAGACACAGAGTTGGACCTACCTTTTTGAGTTTCAGTCGCCATGATTTCCAACAATCTATATAGCACATTAGGCACATTCATTCTCCTCCCATTCCTTAAGGAGTTTAAAAGCTTTAAATGAATGAAATGCAGACCAGACTAGCGACCCTCACAGGTAATATATTTGCAAATGTGCATGGTTGCATGCATCCACTTATCTGGCAACGATGTTATCCTTGCTCCCTGTTTATCCGCAACAAGTGGTGGGCCACCCAGTTCAGTAAATTTTGTCCTTGTTGTTCTTGTATCTCGAGATGCAGGGTATGGTTCCCCATCAATAGGAAACCATGTGACTTTTGCAATTCTCTCCTCTATGACTACTACTTCCAATCCTTTTACCATTGCTTTACCATTTGAAAAAGTTTGTGCAAATTTTGTAGCAATGTCTTATTGAAACTCCACAACTTCAAGAAGTAGTCTAGCCAGCCATAATTTTGAAATTCTGCTAGACAAACATCATCTTGTAGGATTACATCATGAATAGTGGGTTCATTCCTAATTAGTTGCCCGCTCATCTTTCTTGGAGACACTCTCTCAAACACTCCTTCATGTTTTATCTTCACTGAAAGAGTCAATTTTGCTTTTCTCTGTGAATTTTGGTCTTTTCATATTTTTCTAACCCTACAACTTACCCCTTGTTTTGAAATTTGTCGATTTAAGACAAGGGAAAATCATTAATAAAGGTAGTTTTTTCGGAAGGGCTTCAAGAAAAAGAAAAATAATGACGGTGCAATGATAAAAAAATGTCACATCATTGGTTCAAATCAACTAAAAGACAACTAATGGGCATATGCTTCCTCCTCCATGACCTAAATTAAGACATGTGTCCTCACAGGAAGGACTTTACGTGAAAAATATGTTATGCAAATGTCATAATTAATGAACATGATGAAAAACAATGCTATTTAAGATAATTATGGGAGAAGTAATCATTCGCATGTACTAGATAAAGTGGATTTGCATGTCCAACATGTAAAGTACTTGCCAATCAATCAGTTAAGTAATAAATGAAGAATGCGATGGAGCAAAATAATGGAGAGAATGACAGAAGAGAGAGAATGATGGAGTGAAGGCGGATGCACTGAATGTTGGAAGAATTAGATTTCCATTAAATTGGAAATATTTATTATGATTTGATGCACATGTGTATTAGGTAGAAGGATGGACACTTGGTCCGCTTCCTTCGGTTGCAGGAAAGTTGGTGAATTGTTGCATGAATTCCGCTTTTGAAGCTTGCTTGTGATATAAACACAAGCGATGACCGTTGACTAGCAATTTGAATCTAACTGGGTCAATTGTGGTAGGTTGAACAAATCCATTTGAAAATACTTGTGCTACCTCATATGGTCCTAGCCATCTAGTTTGCAACTTACCTGCACATTCTTGATACTGAGAGTCATAAAGAAGAGCCCAATCACTTGGTTGGAATTGCTTCTTTTTAATGTATTTATCATGCCACTTAATCTGCTGAGCTTGTACAACTTCTATGTAGTGGAGTGTTTCCTTCCTCATTTCATCTAAGTTATTGAGCTGCATGATCGTTTCTCTTTGTGCTTCTAATAGGTTTATTTCCATATCCAATGCAATTCTTAGAGTTTTATGCCCAGACAGCTTCCGACAATCTGTTGGCCCAATCTTTTCTATGAATGGCCATTGTTTTTGTCAGATTTTCCTCAATTTGTCGATTGGTTACCTCAACTTGCCCATTTGCTTGAGGATGATAAGGGGTAGATTTCTGATGCCTAATATTGTATTCATTAACTAGTGATGTAACAAGGGTTGATGTGAATTGAGCTCCTTGATTTGTCACTATCTTCCTTCGAACCCCATATCTTGTGAAGATATCCTCATAAAGAAATTTTGCAACCTTATTATCCCCTGCATGTTTCATTTCCTTAGCTTCAACCCATTTAGTGACATAGTTAGTACACACTAGGATATAGGACTTACCATTGGATGGTGGATCAATTGGACCCACAAAGTCCAAACCCCATTTGTCAAATGGTGTGATAACAACTTGAGGGTAGAGGGTCATCACATATGATTTGGTTGGTTGTCCCATCCTTTGACATCTACCACACTTCCTTGTGTACTTGATTGCATCTTTATGAAGTGTGGGCCAGTAATAACCTGTGTTGAGAATTTTCATTACTGTCCTTTTGGAAGAAAAATGTCCTCCATAGGGTTCATCATGACATGTATACAAAATGTCATTTGTCTCATCTTCTCTGACACATCTCATCATCACATGATCTGGTCCAGTGTAGAATAAACATCCTTCATTCCATGAGAAATGGAAAGTTTTCTTAATGAGAATCATCCTCTCTTTTGGAGAGAAGTGAGGAGACACCTTCCCTACAACCAAATAGTTTGGTATGCCTGCATACCAAGGTGTATGCACGTTAATCAAAAACAAATGTTCATTAGGGAAAGTATCATCAATCACCTGAGCATCTTCTGATGTAGTCAATCTAGATAAGAAATCTACTACAACATTTGCTTTGCCAAGCTTGTCAATTATTGTGATATCAAATTCCTCAAGCTTGTCGATTATTGTGATATCAAATTCCTGCATCAACAGTAACCATCTTGCCAATTTTCTTGTTATCAATGGCTTATTCATAAGATATTTGATTGTTGCATGATCAATATGAATAAAGATCTGATACCCTGTGATATAATTCTTGAATTTGTTGAGGGCATATATGACTGCCAACATTTCTTTCTCTATGACGTGTAGTTAAACTCAGCCCCTTGCGGGTTCTTGCTGACAAAATAGATTGCATGCTCAATCGATGCCTTTTTGGCCCAAGACAACTCCTATTGTATAGCCAAATGCATGTGTATGAATGTGGAATGGGAGTTCCCAATTAGGACCCTTGAGCACATGTGCTTGTGTTAATTCTCCTTTTAGATTAGAGAATTCTTTGTCACAATCCTTTGTCCAATGAAATTCTACATCCTTAGTCAAAAGGTTATAAATTGGTGCTACAATGTTGTTGGTGTTTTATGAATCACCTATAATACCCAGCATGTCCTAGGAAAATTTTAACATCTTTTTGCTTTGCAGGTGTAGGGAGATTAGAAATGATTGCAATCTTGGCTGGATATACCTGTATTCCTTTTTGAGAGATGTAGTGGCCAAGGACCACTCCTTGTTGCATCATCATGAAACAATTTTCACTATTCAGGGACAAATTATGATCTTCACATATTTGCAACACTTTTTCTAGTTTTTGTAATGCTTCAACAAAATTAGTGCCATAAGAAGTATAATTATCCATATAAATTTCCATACATTCTTGTGAAATGTCTGAAAATATACTTATTACTGCTCTTTGAAAAGTTGCAGGTGCATTGCAGAGACCAAATGGAAGCACCGAATAGGTGTAGGTTCCCTATGGACATATGAAAGTTATCTTCTTTTGATCCTCTGGTGCAATTTTTGTTTGATTGTAGCCACTAAAACCATCTAGGAAACAAAAGTATTATTTTCCTACTAGTGAATCCAATACTTGATCTATGAAATGAAGTGGAAAATGACCCTTCTTAGTTGCAGCATTGAGTTCCCTGTAATCAACACAAACTCTTTGTTTACCTCCCTTTTTAGGTACAATTACCAAAGGAGATACCCATTGGTTGTCTGAGATTGGGTAGATAAATCCTACATCCAAGAGCCTTTGGAATTCTTCCTTCATAATCTCCCTTAATGCAAGATTAATTCTTCTTTGTGGTTGCCTCACTAGTGCACACTCATCTCTGATATAGATCCTCTGAGTGCATAATTTAGGATCAAGACCCTTCATGTCATGGTAACACCAAGAAAATTTATGCTTCTTTAATATATTTGTCAAAGATAAGTGTTGCTCTTGGGTAAGATGACTATTGATGTTTAGATATTTTCCTTCTGCAACTTGCACTTGTGTAGTCAATTCTATCATGGCTATCTCACTAACACTTGGCATTTTAAATTCTTTGGGTAATAATGTAGGTATAATATCTATTGTTGTAGCAGGAGTAACCAAGAGAAGCATTGGCAAAGGGCTTTCTGAACTAGATGCATGGTTGGATGATTCTGCATGAGTCTCATAATGATTTTGGATTATCTCAGACAACATTTCATCTTCATCATACTGTTGCAAGAAAGGGCTTCTATCTATCATCGTGAGCCGAGCCACTGAATTAATATCTTCATCTTCTTCTTTGACATTTGAACAAATAGGATTATCTATGTCTTGGGTTGGTTGAGCAAGTGATAAAGAAGTAAATTTTTAGTATTCTTACCATCAGAGATAGTCACGTCTCCTGAACGACATCCTATATAAGCATCTATTGTGGCTAACCATGGCCTTCCCAAGATAATAAGATATCCTCCTAGTGTGGCTTTAGGGGAAAGGATCATGAAATCCACTAGATACTCCCATGAATCAAGAGTAACCACTACATCTTCCACTATACCATCCAATTGGACAGTAGAACTATCAACAAGATGCAGGATGGTAGTAGTGGGTCTTGGATTGGCAATATGTAGTTGTAGTCACATAAATCTGTCCATTTTAATTAAATGAATATTTCGTATTTATTTGATTAAAAATCCACTAGCCACCAGTTAATTAAATTAATATTTAATTAATTCATCCCCAAACATTCTTCTATTAATTAAATAAATTATTCAATTTATTTTAATTAATTCATTAAATCAAATTTCAATCAATTAAATAAATAAAATCTATTTATTTAATTAAATCCCCTATTCCTCTTTTAAATAAATTAAATAAAACATTTATTTAAATCATTATCTCCACCCCACTTGCATTTTCCTACAAATGCAACTTGCACACATTTTGAAATAAATGAATTTTTATTTTAAATAAAATCCTATTTTCCCTCACCCACCAAATCCACTTGCAAAATCTAATCCCCTTCTAGATTCTTCTAACCCCCTTCCTAATTAACTTAATCCATCCCCTAATTATTGTCACATTCCTAAGCAAAATGGAGTCACTTCTCAAATGGCCCAAAGTCTTGGATAACCATTGAAGGTTTTCAACCTTCAACCACCAAAAACCCCAAAGTCTTTGAAAACCATTAAAGGCTTCCAACTTTCAACCACTTAATCCACAAAGTCTCCAATAACCATTAATGGTTAATTCAACTCTCCCACATGGTTAAAACATTTGTTTTGACTCAACCTCTACCCAACCCAAGGGTCTCATCAGGTCATTAATGCTTTGACCATGATTATCTCTTAATCATTTGCACAAAGGTTTATCCTTGGATTAACTCCTAATCCAGTGGGTAATCCTAATTTAGGCTTGACCCTTAGCCTTTAGATAACCATGAGGTCTTCTCAGGCCTTTAATGCCTCCAACCCCTTTCTTTCAACCCAATCCTGTGTTGACACTTGTCACCATTTCATTGGTGCCAATTGTGCACATGGATCCCCAACTTTCAAGCTTGACCCTTGATTAAACCTTTCAATCCTGGCCATCCATTGCTCCATTTTTCCTATAAATAGAGCCCATTCCTTCATAATCCAGATCCTGAAAACTTGTAAGCATTTAGACTATAGCCATTTTAGAGAGCATTTAGCATAGCATAACTAAATCTTTTCTTTTGGTTAAAATACATCATTTTAGCATAAAAATTAGCTTTTCATTTCATATGTGGAGCTATACTACAATCTCAATCCTCCATAAGCATCCATAGTGCAAAAAGCTGCTGAGAGCTACACTATTTTGGAACTTGGAGAGGAGAGGAACAAGGGAGAAAGAACTAATATCATGTTGAGAGATAGTTGGAGATGTCTCTTTGTCTTTACTTCTTTAGTTAGATTCATTAGCATGTGTTTTTAGTATCTCTCTTGGAATGCCTTCATTTGTTTTAGTTTTTGATTGACTAACTCTAACATCTTGTGTGTTTTGTGTTTTTTGATCTTAAGCTAATCTTGTGCCATTTAGGAGGGCATCAGTAGTTGCTGCAAGATCTCCTTAGTCATCACATTAATTGTGACACCTAAGTCTATTAAATCATTCTTTATTTCCATACCATTGATGATGACTGCAACTATAGGGCTACCTGGATCAACATACTTGTGAACAATTACTTTCCCAAGCATGATGTCTGCCAATTGGCCTACCACATGAACGATTTTGGGATCTTTTGCTTTCCTTATTGTATTTTTGAGACACGCCTCTTTTTGTGGCTTTCCCATAGATTGGGACATCCTTAATGGCCCGAAACAAAGGTATATTGACACATATGTGTTTCAATTGATCCTGGATGTCAAAGGTGGTCTCTTCCTTTTGTTTGACAATTTCCAACCTTTGAGGAAATGATGGTTCTGGATTAAGTTGGTGGGCTAGTTCAAGATCCTTGAATTGTTCTAGCTAAGCAGGTGCCTTAGCCAGATTTGGATGCTCATCTTCCTCCTTAGGGAGCTTAGTTATGAGAGGAGTGGAAGGATTAGGCAGGGTAGTTCTTGAATGTAGGTGAATGTCACCTAAACTCACATCATATGCAAGGTACAAATTTGGATCAGTAGAATAAACCTACCGTTGCTATGGTTTATTATTGGGATTAGGTGTGGGTTGAACTGGCAACTGGGTAGGTCTGGGTGTACTATCATTAGGATTAGGAGGGGGCATGATAGCTTGTTGCTGAGGCTGTGAAGGTGGAAGCATGTAACTAGTTTCCTGGTTTGGCCATTGTTGTCCACCCTTCCACTGGGATGTTTGTTTCCTATTCCCTTGGGGCTGCTACCAATTCCCTTGAGGAGGTGGCCATTGAGGTAGATAATTTTGGTAATTAGGCCAAGTATTCTGAGGGTTATTCCAAGATTCTGGTGAATACCCCCAAAAAATTGGATGGATATCGGTGTTGCCACTGGTTATTAGATGCATAAGAATTCATGTAAGGTCCACTAAAAGATAATGGATTGGGTGGCATACCTTGTCTTGGAGCCCATGGTCTCCTTTGTGCAACATAGAAAACTTGTTCTTCATCTCCCTCAATCATCTTAAATTCAAGTGGAATTTTCTTGCTATCAACATTGGCTATCCTTTTACATTTGTAGTCCTTCTTCTTCTTCCTACAATGAGGACAGTATTTTGCTAACATTCTTTTTCCTCCTCTTGGTTTGTCTTTGCTTGTAGGGTATCCAATTGAGTGGCCATATCGTTTATGATATCGTGCTTAAAATTTGAAAGCAAATTAGTGATTTCTGCCCTTCAGACCCCACTAGCAAATGGTTTTCCCATACCTCTTCCTTTCTTGACAGCTGCTCGGGAGTAGTTCTGGCATATCTTCTTAATATCGTCCCAAGGAAGCTGAGTAATGTCTCCTCCTCCTATTAGATCCAAAGTGTCAGTATAGCTATCACTAACTCCCTTGAGGAAAAGTAACTTTTGAGATTCTTGGTTAAGAGTATGGTCTGAAGATTTCCTCAGGCATAACAAGAACCTTGAAATGTATTCCTCCAAATTTTCATCTTCCCTCTACTGCATCCTATAACTAGGAATTTGGAAATCATCAAAGCAATAGAAATTAGACTAGCTCAATCACAAAAAACTAGATTGCAATGACAAGAAATCCTAATAACATTCAATAGAGATTGAAAATAAGACATTCAAATCAAATGCAAACCATCACAAATGCGAATGTCTCCTCCAGAATTCTCCATTGTCCTTCTTTATCCTTCAAATTAGTGTGTTTGTGGATCTCACGTACAAGTGCATAAGCATGAGATGAAAGCAAGATTGACAAGATGAGATGACAATGTAAGGATACTAGAAGCGTGATTGATTCGGATCAGATCGATTCGAAAATGTAATTAATTGGGATCCTTGATTGAAGAAATTCATCCAATTTATAGATAAATTGGAGAAAAGACAAGATTAGCATGAAGAGATTTGAAAGGAAATTCAAATCAAGAATAGCAAAATTATGACAAGTGTATGACAAATTGCTATGCAAGGTGTTATGACAATTTATGACAATTTATGACAAATTGCTATGCAAGGAGTTATGACAAGAATTTGAAATAGAAATAGAAATCTAGGAATTTAGGAGAAATTAGAAAATTAGGTGAATTAATTAATACTTTTTCATTCATTAATTAATTCACAAAAAGAGAAGGAATGAATTAGCCAATTAAATAAAAATTTAATTGTGACAAGAAGACTTAGGATAAATAAATAAATTATTTAACCTAGAGGGAAAATGACAAACAAGATTAAATAAATAAATCATAAAACCCTAGAAGATGAATTAGAAATGCAAGGACGACAATTAGGTCTTGACAAAAGATAATTGATGTAGGTTTGATCATGATTCTGATTGACAGAGGATCAATGTTGATAAACGATTGAGATTGGTTGACGAATTGACCAAGATTGATTAAGAGACCAAATTGAAAGGCGCCAATTGACGAGGAACAATAATTGATCCAAATTGACACGATTAAAAAGAACAACGATCGACAACAAATTGATCGCAAAATTGACGAGATTGACAAGAGGACAAGGATCGATGATGAATCGATCGCAAAATGACAAGATTGACAAGAGGACAAAACCCTAATTCTATCATCGATTAGGATTGACGATGTCCAAAATATGACAAATGAGCACACCTCTTATCTTTTCTCTTTCTTATACTTTAAGTTATATTCCATATATACTTTCAGGATGTTTGAGAGGGGTTTCAGACCTCTAGGAGTTGAAATGCAAAATCTAGTTTTTGGAAGATCCTCCAAATTTCAGACTTAGTCAAATTTCAGGGCATTTCAAGATCAGGATTTGTAAAATTTGTAACCGAAAAATCAAAAATTAGGCTTGTGGAAGCCCCCCTTTGAGCATTGATTTTATTAACTTGTTTCTTTTCTTTGTGCAGGTTAACAACACAACAAAAATCACAAAAAAAAAAATTTCATTTAGTGCTTAAAAAGAACTTAAAAACACAAAAAAAAAAAAAACAAAACAGTTTTTCATTGTTTTCTAGTTAGGGATACATTTTGTTTTGGTGCTTAAAATCAACAAAACAAACTTTCTTTCTTGCATCAATTGGGACTTAAAAATCACAATCCACACTTCAATTTTTGGTGCAGTAAAAAGAACAATCCACTTGTCTTTATTTTTGGCAAAAACAAAAATTTTCATTCAAAGCAAAACGTGTTTTTCATTAAGTTGACCAGGATTTCTCAATTCTAGATTACAAAACATATTGCTTTGAAGCTAAAAATGAACACCATGGCTGTTGGAGCAACATCTCCAAATAGTTAGATCATCTTTGCAAATGTTGGATTAAAAAGAACAAGTGAATTTCGTGTTTGGCACGCTTGTGCACAAAAGTCAGTCGAGTGGACCTACTTCTAACACACACTATCCTCTCCCTTGGCTCTCGTGGTCCTAGGTGCAAGAGAAAAGTGTTAGTAACACTCAAAATTTTATTTTTTAAGAGAGGCCTGCCAAGGGATCGATACTCTTGGGAACGACCTCGAGCGGTAAATCCTTCGAGCCGCTATAGAAATCAGGTGAGAGCGAAAGCTGTAGCCTTGGGTATAGCTGTTCCTACAGTGTAACTGGCCGAAAGGACAAATGGGCCCCACCACCAGTTACAAGGCTCTTAAGTGAGTCACTGCAGAATGAACTTATGTCCAAAACCATCGAACATGACTAAACACTTTTAAGTAGTAGCCCACCTGTTCTATTGATTGAGGATATTTGAGGTATGATTTAGTGCAAGAGCATAGATGGTTTTGCTCCCAAGATACTCACCATACATATTTCCTTGAGTAGAAACATAGCTTTTTGAAAAGTCACTTGTGGCTTGATAAAAGTGGTGACTCCCCCATCATAGGGATCATCTATTTGTTCTGCTCGCGCAAGACTTAGTATATCACATCCTTACCTGCCACGGCGGGATTCATAAGGTATGTAGTACCAAAGTCGAAGAAATATCAAGATGTGGGCTAAATTTATCACAACTGGCCATTTGACCATAGGGATAAAGAGTGTTTGAAGTGTGTTCGTTTTACAGACCTAGTGCAAATTGAGCCGACTTCAGGCTTTGGAAATACACCTTAAAATAAATCTAAAGGAAGGGTCAGAAACAAGTCCAAGGATTGGGTTAATCTAGACCCATACTCATTTGTGCCTTTGAGGCTACAATCTTGTGTTTGTGTGCTTGCTTTGTTTTCTTGTCAAAGAAAAATCAGAAAATCAATCCCAAAAACAAAGTATTCATCCAACATCTGTCAACACAACCAAAAATACCAAAAACAAAGTGCAAACAAACACAGAGTCACCACTTTTATGACCATTCTTCACATCTTGCGAAAGAAGAAGTGTCATCAGAATATTACCTTGAAAAGAAGACCATTGAGCTTTTATGCAATATAGAGCTCTGAGTTATCACAAAAATCAAGGAGGAAAGATTAATCCCAATTTCTTCCCAAACATCTGTATCACCTACAACACAGCTCGAGAAGTGCCACCAACGCCTGAAAGGGAAGAGATAGAGTTTGTCCCATTTGTAACACAAAGTTTTTATTGAAAGTTGAAAACATTTTCATCCATCATCTCACTCATACATTATCATTCCATCATCAATCCATCCCAAAACTCTCAAAACATTAAGAGGTTCTTGTCCCAAGATTCCTTTTTAGATATTTCTTGAAATCAAACACATCACATCACTTTTAGATTGTTTCTACATCTAGGATAAGCTCATCCTAAGAGACACATCTACGCAGGTTAAAACTAGTTCATGAGTGAATCCTCTCATTGCTAGGTAGTCAAAATCTGTAACACATCTCAGATTTCTCTACACCTTATCACATCCAAACTTATCAAAACAAACAAGCAATTCAAAAGAGGAATTTCGGTTACATCTACCTTAGAGTGCTAGAGATCTACATACCACCAATCCACTAAAATCATCAATCCTTCATCAAACAACTCATCATCATCTTCAATCAACTTCAACACAAAACTTGCAAACAAAATGGCTCAAACTCGATCACGGTCAAGGCAACGAGAAATTGGAATTGAAGGACATGACCCAAAAACAACCAATAATGATCATCAGATGTTCAAGGATCCACTTCCATCGCAAGATCAAAGGGGTCCTTCCACTTCCAGACGAGGTCCTGATACCACTGATTATACGCAAGCTGCGTATAACTACACTGTCAATCACCTGTATGATGCCAGTGAACAAATTGCAACTATCACCTTCAAAAATCCCACCTCAAATTGCAATGTTGTTACGCGTCGTGGCAAGGTCACCATAAAGGCAGCTCCACAAGGCACCACCTCCATCCCAAAGCAGTACAATCTTGTGGAACAATTAGACAAAACCCCTGCGCTTATATCCATCTTGGAGCTTTTGCGTCTGTCACCCTCTCATAAAACAATCTTGGATCAAGCACTCCAAGAGGCGTCAGTCCCTGCAAACCTGAACACAGACCAATTTCAAGCCATGGTTGGAAATCTAAAGTCATCACCTTGTCTCACTTTTTCCGAAAGTGACAACTCTTCGTTCCAGCAACCTCATAACGCCTCACTCCACATTGAAGGCTTTGTCAACCAACACAGGATCAAGCGAGTCTTGATAGATAATGGAGCAGGCCTAAACATTTGTACACTACAGTTGGTCACAGCATTGGGCTATGCAGTAGAATCAGTAGATCCTCGTAAAAAGATCACCATCAAGGCCTATGATGATGCAGAGCGTTCATCCAAAGGAGCTGTGGTACTACCAATCCGAGTGGGCCCTGTGGTAAAGCACATCATCTGTCAAGTTCTGGACCTTCCTCTGCCATATAATCTATTATTAGGGAGACCTTGGATACATGCCATGCAAGCCGTTCCATCTACCTACCATCAATGTATCAAGTTCCCACATAACGGTGTAGAGATCACAATCCTGGGCGATGCAAATCCCTTTGCGTTTTGCCATAACATCAGCCATCAACCAGAGATTACTGTTCCTAATAATAGGGAAGCCATTTCCTCCACATCATATGTAAATCCCGCCTCTCTTGCCAGTTCAAACACCCCTATACCCAAGCAAGAAAAGCTTAAGATGAAAATCGCAGAGGAAGGTCCTGGAGAATACAACTTGAGTCAGCTCTTTTGTGTGGGACAAATGCCCACTTCTCCAAGAACACATGGTAAACCACAGCAGTTACTCCAACAACCACTAATCACGCCAGCATGTGCCTTAACGCCTTTCATCCTTGGAAAGAGTCAAGAGGAAGAAACACAAGATGAGGACCTAGCGGACTGGATCTATAAGGATCCCATCACCACTGACATACCGCGAGTTACACTTCCTACGGAACAATATGGCAAAGGCCTCCTCATTATGCAAAGAATGGGATATGATGGTCAGAGTGCTTTGGGATACTGCAAACAAGGACGACATGAACCGCTGCTGCCAGAATTCAAGCCCAAAGGTAATACAGGCCTAGGCTTTGAAAAAGAGGTCCTTCCTAAACTCAGATTCAAAGGAAAACCCAGCAAACCATTTTGCCCACCTACTACAAAGAGGACACCTTTTATAATCAAAGCACCATCAAGCACTATCCCCACTGCCCCATCAAGGCTCACAACTCCACCGCAACCATCTACAATACCAATCATCCCACCAAACGAACCAGTAATCCCATCAGCAACACCATTTGTAGCAACAACTGTATCAGAACCCGCAGCAGCATCTATAGCACCAGCCGTTCCATCAGCAGCCACTGAGTCACCATTACCGATACTTCCAGTAACAAATCCTTTAAATCCCATCACGGTTCCTGCAGCACCGATCACCACAAAGATACATAAACCAATCACGCCTGCAGTATTTCACTCCAAAGACATCCCAGTATGGTATAGCAATCGGATGCTGGAGAGTGATTCAGAGACCGACTCACATGAGTGGGAATTCGATTCTGTACAGCTTAACACTTCAGATGAGGAAGACACATCATCACCTCCGCCACGCAAAGACATCCCTGTTTACGGAGAAGCACAGATAAAGACCACTTGGGTACCTGAGCTGGAAACATCTTCCACAGACCCTACGTCTCATCCTACGCCTGATTCTGACAGGGAGAGTACCATCAATGACCTTCACCATAACGTCTTAACCCTCACGGATACATCTCCTACACTTAACCTAATCGATGAAGTAATGCCCATTATCCACCCTGAACTCATTGAATGGAACCAACCAAATCCCCCATGTCTTGACCTCTTCCAGAACGATGAGGCTATCATTGACTTTTTGGAATTAAGGGATAATCTACCAAGCGGGGATCACAAAGCTGGATTCGCCATTCAACTTAATAGCACAGCATACTTCGGAGCGGATGCCAAACCCTTCAGCTGCAAAAATATAACATTAAAACATGGATCTTCCAGTGAAAACCACACTGTGGCACTGTTTGATCCAACAAAAGTAAAAAGAAAGAGCGTATCCAACGGTGAAAACCTCTCTGAGGCACTTGAGGATGAAGGGTTTGACATTCTCCCTGCTAGTACACAACAGGAACGATCGACGATTCTCATTGAGGAAACCAAAGAATATAATGTGGGGACTCCTGAAAACCCTCATATCATACATCTGGCATCTCTTCTCACTCCAGAGGAACAGCCTCAATTCATAGAATTCTTCCAGAAGCGTCAGATCAACTTTGCATGGTCATATGCAGACATGCCTGGGCTTGATCCTGATTTAGTCATGCATCATCTCACAGTAGCAAAAGGAGCCAAACCTGTCAAGCAGAAGCTTCGTAAGATGCATCCTCAGATTGCCGTGCTAGTCAAAACAGAACTCAAGAAACTCCTGGATGTTGGTTTCATTAGACCAATTGATTATGCAGAATGGATCTCCAACATTGTACCAGTTGGCAAACCAAAAGGGGGCATCCGCATTTGTACAGACTTCCGAGATCTAAATAAGGCATGTCCTAAGGATGACTTCCCTCTACCAAATATCGACATCATAGTGGATCTGACAGCAGGACATGCCATGCTTTCACTTATGGATGGCTTTTCAGGATACAATCAAATAAAGATCGCACCAGAGGACCAACATAAGACAACCTTCACATGTCCATGGGGCACATACTGCTGGAATGTAATGCCTTTTGGTCTAAAGAATGCAGGAGCGACCTATCAAAGAGCAATGACCACCATCTTCCATGACATGATGCATACTATAATGGAAGATTATGTGGATGATTTACTAGCAAAATCACTTACTAGAGAAGGACATCTTCACATCTTAGATAAAATATTTGATAGACTGGAACAATACCATGTTCGACTCAACCCAAAGAAATGTGTCTTCGGAGTGACCTCCGGGAAGCTTCTAGGATACATTGTCTCAAGCAAAGGTATTGAGGTCGATCCAGCAAAGGTTAAGGCAATAATGGACATGCCACCTCCAAAGAATATCAGTCAGCTAAGAACACTACAAGGACGGCTTCAATCTATCCGTAGATTCATTGCACAATTGGCTGATAAGTGTCACCCATTCACACACCTGCTACACAAGAACATCCGCTTTCAGTGGGATGACAGATGCCAGCAAGCATTTCAGGCGCTTAAAGACTATCTCATGAATCCACCATTGCTGATGCCACCAGATCCAAGTAGACCGTTGTTACTTTATATCTCAGCAACAAGTACAGCACTGGGTGTGCTACTGGCACAACATAATGCAGAAGGTAAAGAGTGTGCTATTTACTACATCTCTCGCACACTGGTGGGCTATGAACTCAATTACACACCTATTGAGCGAGCTTGCTTAGCAGTAATCCTGGCAGCCACTAAATTGCGACACTATCTGTTAACACACAAGGTACAACTCATTGCAAAGATTGATCCACTCAAGTACTTACTCAGCAAAGCAGCATTGACAGGTCGCTTAGCTAAATAGGTAATGATTCTAAGTGAATTCGACATCGAGTATGTGGACCGTAAAGCTATCAAAGGTCAGGTCATTGCAGATCAATTGGCCGATGCACCACTCATAGGCGATCATCCCCTCATTTCCAATTTTCCAGACGAAGAGATATTCATGATCACAGAAGTACAACCATGGAAATTATATTTTGATGGTTCATACACTAGGCACGGCTCGGGGGCAGGCATTCTGTTTATCACACCTCAAGGTGATAGCATCCCGAAGTCTTACAGGCTCACATTTCCATGCACAAACAACATAGCAGAGTATGAGGCTTTGATCACAGGACTCAGGCTAGCCATACAATGGAAATTAAAAGAACTTCAAGTATATGGCGATTCACAACTGGTCATTCGACAAGCAACTGATGAATATCAGACCAAAGATGATAAACTCATGCCATACAAGCAAATGGTGGACACTCTAAAGACATCATTTACTACTATTACTTTTGAGCAGATACCAAGAGATCATAATCGAGCTGCTGACGCTATGGCTACTATCGCATCTCTCTTAGATCTTCCACAGAATTCAACACGCTACGAGTTCTTGGTAGAACAACTTTGGATCCCCGCTTATGATATCCCCGAATCTGAAATGATATGTTGCCTTGTTGGTTCTGAATCCCCATGGTACGGTGAGTTCTACACCTATCTCCGCGATCACACCCTTCCTCCCAACCAATCAAATAACCAACGTAAAACCTTCATTCGCCAAACTGCTCGATATACCATTATTGCCGAAACCCTATATCGACGCAGTCTTGATGGTACTCTCCTTCGATGTCTAGAACAAGGTGAGATAACAAAGGCTTTGGAAGAGGTACATGAAGGAATTTGCGGGACTCACTCAAGTGGTCCATCACTAGCCAAGAAGATCATGCGAGCTGGATACTATTGGCCATCTATGGAAAAGGATTCCTACTACTTTGTCAGGAAGTGCAAGAAATGTCAAGTTCACGGTGACCTGATACATGCACCAGCTCAAGAACTGCAACCAATCACAACACCATGGCCTTTTTGTCAATGGGGTCTTGATCTTGTGGGTAAAATCCATCCATCTTCATCCAATGGCCATAAATTCATTATTACCGCCACCGAATATTTCACCAAGTGGATCGAAGCTGTTCCACTTACCCAAGTCACCGACAAGCAGATCGCCTCATTCATCCTCAATTACATCATCTGCCGGTATGGTGTACCCATGTCTATTGTCACAGATAACGGTCTCCCTTTCAAAAATCAGGATGTCCGTGAACTTTGTGAGAAATTTCATATCCAACACCGCTTTTCCACTCCCTATTACCCACAAGGCAATGGTCAGGCCGAAGCATCCAATAAAAACATATTGAGAATCCTAAAGAAGACAGTCAATGATGCCGGTCGTGATTGGCATGTTCAATTGAATCCAACATTATGGGCATATCGAACTAGCATTCGAACCCCTACAGGTGCAACTCCTTATTCATTGGTCTATGGTGCTGAAGCTATCTTACCTATTGAGGTCGAGATACCATCCTTACGAGTTTCCTTGCATAATCTCATCGATGATGAAGCCTACAGAGTATCCCGTCTTCAGGACTTAGAGTTACTTGATGAGAAGCGACAAGCTGCATACAATCACCTCAAAGCCTATCAGCAGCGCATGAGTAGAAGCTACAATCACCGAGTTAGACCTCGTACATTTGAGGTAGGTGATCTTGTTCTTCGAGAGAATCCTCGCAACCAACCAAACAGAGAACATCAAGGCAAATTTGAATCAAATTGGCTCGGCCCATATGTTGTCACTGCTGTATTCGGGTCCGGGGCATATCAGTTGGCTACATCAGATGGAGAACCACTCGCAGATCCAATCAATAGCATGCACCTCAAACGGTTTTATACCTAAGGTGTACAAGGCATCCAACTCCCTTGCATATCAGAAAATACCAAAAACATTCAGAAAATGTCCTGAAGAAAATACAAAAACATTCAAAAAAGTAAAGAAAAATCATGCATCCAAACGGTGAACAACCACTCCGGTGGCACCTTGGGTAAGTACGATGGTGAAAACCTGGCAAACAGGCGCCACTCGTAAAGGCAATGGCTCCAATATCTTTCAGGCTCGTTGCGATCACATTCATGCACACATACATCTAGCCTTTCACCTTTTCATAGTCAGGTCTACAAACTGGGGGCAATACCCTTACCCTCGTAATGGAAGTGGATTCTACATTGTCTTATATATCATTACGCTCTTCATTCAAACAATCATCAGAAAAATACCAAAAACATTCAGAAAATGTCCTGAAGAAAATACAAAAACATTCAAAAATGTCTCGCAAAATACAAAAACATTCAAAAATGACTCACAAAATCCAAAAACATCGAAAAACCCATCAAAAATCACACACAAACATGACAACACCTTGTACATATTCATCCAATCAGATGCAAAACAAACATTGACAAACTACTCACACAAATGACCATTTACCAATCACACCAAACCAATCGACATCAACAATCCAAACCTGTCTTTAACCAAGGATGTATCCTTCCTTACCAAAACAAAGACAAGATGACATTTTCTTTGACAAGAAAATTATGTTAAGCTATCAAATACTTGGTTGATTTGTGAGTACAATCGTTTGTTTATCTGTATCGGGATCTTTTCAGCATTGTTTTGTTTTGTTTGCGCATCATTTCCGATGAAGTTCTGGGGCATGTACTAATGGTGTCTACGTGGGAAGTTCACTAAGCTACGTGATCTTATGCAAAATGCAGTCATAGATCACTATGGCTTGCTGACTACAGCGTATACCTCGACCATATGAGCATGAGCCATTACCAAGGATCCATATTCTTTATTCTTTATGTATATATATGCTGTTTGTTTGCAGGTACAATACTCATTCTTTGGTTCCTCTTCCTCCAAATTGGATAAAGGTTTTATTTCTTAGTACGATATGAACTTGTCTCAGGATCTGATCAGCCTAAGATCAAGGAGGACGATCCAGGTCATACATGAAAGGAGATAATCCTTGTCTGTTCTGCAAGCAATACTCTGGTCGACTTGACCCTTATATCAAGTTGCTTGTATTAACTTGCTATATAAAATCCATGAAAGGAATACTCAGGTCATCTTGAATCATTATGTCAAGATGCTTGTATTCTCTTCCAACATTTTAAAGCTCAATGATGAAAATAGAGCACTATGGATCGTCATCTCATCTCATCTGTATATATTGCATTTCGTTGCATTCCACCCATCCATACACTCATAATAGCTACATATCATGCATACATAGTCATAATAATGCATACTCTATTTTCCTCTTCTTCCATAGGAATGAGTCATAGGTTTTCCCTTTCTTCTATCTAACATCGAACCCACCCCCCCTCACCCTCCCCATCTCGATAATCAGCATCACATACCCTACATCATTTCTCAATCAACCCAATCAAGCCACGTTCATCACCATCCATCTCTAAATAGGAGGGATTGTGTTTCCTATCCTAAGTCATCCAATAAGCCAAGCAAGTTACTCTGTTTGCACAGGTACATTGACTCACACACACCTAGACTATCAACAGATACTCTGATCAAGTATCTTCGGGTCTCAACAGGTAATCGATTATGGTAATCCTAGACTACATCGGGCATTTATCATAATGACCTAGTCTCAACGGGGTTGCCATGATTCCCCACAACCATCCATCACATGCACACACCATCAATTGATCAACCAATCAAACACAATCACATCGGACAATTACATCAATTGTCTAAGTCTCAACGAGTATTTTTGCTTCATATACCTTGACTTCATCGGGCAATTGCATCAATTGCCTAAGTCTCATCAGGTCACTTTGATTCACTTACTCAGACTTTATCTTGTCCAAGCAAACAACTGGCATCAACTGTCATGCTTTGACTTGACCGGGGCAATTAAACCGATTGCACCAGATTGTCTAACCAATTTTGATCAATTGTATAGCATCAATCCAAACCCCACACTACATCTACTATGTATCTCTTGCATGACCTCAGGGTACTCGTTGGCTTGTTGTTTCTCCGTATTCACTCTATTTTTCTTCCATTCTTTCACCGTTGTTGCTAATTCCTTCCATTCTACCTCCCCTTCACTTTTTATTCTTTTTCGAGAGATCGCCCGATTTTTCGAAATTTTTCGGCCCATCTCTCGAGGGGGCATACCACCCATTAAATTAACATTTTAATGGGGCATTTCTTCACACCAGTTTTTCTTTCTTTGAAACGACGCGATAAACCGCACCGTCTCAAAGAGGGGCAAATGTAGTCACATAAATCTGTCCATTTTAATTAAATGAATATTTCGTATTTATTTGATTAAAAATCCACTAGCCACCAGTTAATTAAATTAATATTTAATTAATTCATCCCCAAACATTCTTCTATTAATTAAATAAATTATTCAATTTATTTTAATTAATTCATTAAATCAAATTTCAATCAATTAAATAAATAAAATCTATTTATTTAATTAAATCCCCTATTCCTCTTTTAAATAAATTAAATAAAACATTTATTTAAATCATTATCTCCACCCCACTTGCATTTTCCTACAAATGCAACTTGCACACATTTTGAAATAAATGAATTTTTATTTTAAATAAAATCCTATTTTCCCTCACCCACCAAATCCACTTGCAAAATCTAATCCCCTTCTAGATTCTTCTAACCCCCTTCCTAATTAACTTAATCCATCCCCTAATTATTGTCACATTCCTAAGCAAAATGGAGTCACTTCTCAAATGGCCCAAAGTCTTGGATAACCATTGAAGGTTTTCAACCTTCAACCACCAAAAACCCCAAAGTCTTTGAAAACCATTAAAGGCTTCCAACTTTCAACCACTTAATCCACAAAGTCTCCAATAACCATTAATGGTTAATTCAACTCTCCCACATGGTTAAAACATTTGTTTTGACTCAACCTCTACCCAACCCAAGGGTCTCATCAGGTCATTAATGCTTTGACCATGATTATCTCTTAATCATTTGCACAAAGGTTTATCCTTGGATTAACTCCTAATCTAGTGGGTAATCCTAATTTAGGCTTGACCCTTAGCCTTTAGATAACCATGAGGTCTTCTCAGGCCTTTAATGCCTCCAACCCCTTTCTTTCAACCCAATCCTGTGTTGACACTTGTCACCATTTCATTGGTGCCAATTGTGCACATGGATCCCCAACTTTCAAGCTTGACCCTTGATTAAACCTTTCAATCCTGGCCATCCATTGCTCCATTTTTCCTATAAATAGAGCCCATTCCTTCATAATCCAGATCCTGAAAACTTGTAAGCATTTAGACTATAGCCATTTTAGAGAGCATTTAGCATAGCATAACTAAATCTTTTCTTTTGGTTAAAATACATCATTTTAGCATAAAAATTAGCTTTTCATTTCATATGTGGAGCTATACTACAATCTCAATCCTCCATAAGCATCCATAGTGCAAAAAGCTGCTGAGAGCTACACTATTTTGGAACTTGGAGAGGAGAGGAACAAGGGAGAAAGAACTAATATCATGTTGAGAGATAGTTGGAGATGTCTCTTTGTCTTTACTTCTTTAGTTAGATTCATTAGCATGTGTTTTTAGTATCTCTCTTGGAATGCCTTCATTTGTTTTAGTTTTTGATTGACTAACTCTAACATCTTGTGTGTTTTGTGTTCTTTGATCTTAAGCTAATCTTGTGCCATTTAGGAGGGCATCAGTAGTTGCTGCAAGATCTCCTTAGTCATCACATTAATTGTGACACCTAAGTCTATTAAATCATTCTTTATTTCCATACCATTGATGATGACTGCAACTATAGGGCTACCTGGATCAACATACTTGTGAACAATTACTTTCCCAAGCATGATGTCTGCCAATTGGCCTACCACATGAACGATTTTGGGATCTTTTGCTTTCCTTATTGTATTTTTGAGACACGCCTCTTTTTGTGGCTTTCCCATAGATTGGGACATCCTTAATGGCCCGAAACAAAGGTATATTGACACATATGTGTTTCAATTGATCCTGGATGTCAAAGGTGGTCTCTTCCTTTTGTTTGACAATTTCCAACCTTTGAGGAAATGATGGTTCTGGATTAAGTTGGTGGGCTAGTTCAAGATCCTTGAATTGTTCTAGCTAAGCAGGTGCCTTAGCCAGATTTGGATGCTCATCTTCCTCCTTAGGGAGCTTAGTTATGAGAGGAGTGGAAGGATTAGGCAGGGTAGTTCTTGAATGTAGGTGAATGTCACCTAAACTCACATCATATGCAAGGTACAAATTTGGATCAGTAGAATAAACCTACCGTTGCTATGGTTTATTATTGGGATTAGGTGTGGGTTGAACTGGCAACTGGGTAGGTCTGGGTGTACTATCATTAGGATTAGGAGGGGGCATGATAGCTTGTTGCTGAGGCTGTGAAGGTGGAAGCATGTAACTAGTTTCCTGGTTTGGCCATTGTTGTCCACCCTTCCACTGGGATGTTTGTTTCCTATTCCCTTGGGGCTGCTACCAATTCCCTTGAGGAGGTGGCCATTGAGGTAGATAATTTTGGTAATTAGGCCAAGTATTCTGAGGGTTATTCCAAGATTCTGGTGAATACCCCCAAAAAATTGGATGGATATCGGTGTTGCCACTGGTTATTAGATGCATAAGAATTCATGTAAGGTCCACTAAAAGATAATGGATCGGGTGGCATACCTTGTCTTGGAGCCCATGGTCTCCTTTGTGCAACATAGAAAACTTGTTCTTCATCTCCCTCAATCATCTTAAATTCAAGTGGAATTTTCTTGCTATCAACATTGGCTATCCTTTTACATTTGTAGTCCTTCTTCTTCTTCCTACAATGAGGACAGTATTTTGCTAACATTCTTTTTCCTCCTCTTGGTTTGTCTTTGCTTGTAGGGTATCCAATTGAGTGGCCATATCGTTTATGATATCGTGCTTAAAATTTGAAAGCAAATTAGTGATTTCTGCCCTTCAGACCCCACTAGCAAATGGTTTTCCCATACCTCTTCCTTTCTTGACAGCTGCTCGGGAGTAGTTCTGGCATATCTTCTTAATATCGTCCCAAGGAAGCTGAGTAATGTCTCCTCCTCCTATTAGATCCAAAGTGTCAGTATAGCTATCACTAACTCCCTTGAGGAAAAGTAACTTTTGAGATTCTTGGTTAAGAGTATGGTCTGAAGATTTCCTCAGGCATAACAAGAACCTTGAAATGTATTCCTCCAAATTTTCATCTTCCCTCTACTGCATCCTATAACTAGGAATTTGGAAATCATCAAAGCAATAGAAATTAGACTAGCTCAATCACAAAAAACTAGATTGCAATGACAAGAAATCCTAATAACATTCAATAGAGATTGAAAATAAGACATTCAAATCAAATGCAAACCATCACAAATGCGAATGTCTCCTCCAGAATTCTCCATTGTCCTTCTTTATCCTTCAAATTAGTGTGTTTGTGGATCTCACGTACAAGTGCATAAGCATGAGATGAAAGCAAGATTGACAAGATGAGATGACAATGTAAGGATACTAGAAGCGTGATTGATTCGGATCAGATCGATTCGAAAATGTAATTAATTGGGATCCTTGATTGAAGAAATTCATCCAATTTATAGATAAATTGGAGAAAAGACAAGATTAGCATGAAGAGATTTGAAAGGAAATTCAAATCAAGAATAGCAAAATTATGACAAGTGTATGACAAATTGCTATGCAAGGTGTTATGACAATTTATGACAATTTATGACAAATTGCTATGCAAGGAGTTATGACAAGAATTTGAAATAGAAATAGAAATCTAGGAATTTAGGAGAAATTAGAAAATTAGGTGAATTAATTAATACTTTTTCATTCATTAATTAATTCACAAAAAGAGAAGGAATGAATTAGCCAATTAAATAAAAATTTAATTGTGACAAGAAGACTTAGGATAAATAAATAAATTATTTAACCTAGAGGGAAAATGACAAACAAGATTAAATAAATAAATCATAAAACCCTAGAAGATGAATTAGAAATGCAAGGACGACAATTAGGTCTTGACAAAAGATAATTGATGTAGGTTCGATCATGATTCTGATTGACAGAGGATCAATGTTGATAAACGATTGAGATTGGTTGACGAATTGACCAAGATTGATTAAGAGACCAAATTGAAAGGCGCCAATTGACGAGGAACAATAATTGATCCAAATTGACACGATTAAAAAGAACAACGATCGACAACAAATTGATCGCAAAATTGACGAGATTGACAAGAGGACAAGGATCGATGATGAATCGATCGCAAAATGACAAGATTGACAAGAGGACAAAACCCTAATTCTATCATCGATTAGGATTGACGATGTCCAAAATATGACAAATGAGCACACACATTGATGCGACAAGATAAGATCGACCAAAATCATAACTGAAGATTGTTATCAACAAGAGCAAATGCGAAAGTGATAAACATAAGGAATGCAAAAGAAGGACTCGATGCTCGCAAATGATAAAGACCAAGTGCGCAACATAGAAGAAATGTTAATGCAACGTAAGAACCCTAAAATAAGGCAATGCGCAAATGTTAAACTATGACTCTGCAAGCGTTGACCATTTTTAGACGTCTACATTTTGCCCCTCTTTGAGACAATGCGATTCTAAGCGTTGTTTCAAAGAAAAATAATGAAAATGCCCCAGACAATAACAATGACATATGCATGCCCCCTCGAGGAATTGGCCGGAAACATCCAGAAAAGAGGCCAATTGATCGATAAGAATGATAGAAAATGATAGGAGCAAACGGATGAAAGATCAGAGGTCGGACAAACAAATGACAAGCAGTGGAAGGTATAGAAGACTGCGACCAGCATAAGATGGAGAGGGTGCACGTCCATCTAGGCACTGACAAAGATCTATAAATGAGACAAGGAGAAGAAAAAGAGCTCATTTGCACTAGCCAAAGTGGAGGATTTGTTGCTCAGGAAAAAGACCCTTGTAGAGAGATGGCTAACATTCCAATGATAGATCACCTTGGGGAACGTGTATGCACCTACAGACAACCGGACGACGTGGGAGCAACGGTATGTATCTCAAAAACCCATATTGTCAATTTCATGAATTTTACTGAATTGCGGGACATTGCGGGGCCCACAGGGAAGTCAAAAATGGACATCTGCGCTTTTGTGGGCGCATTCTGCGTTTGTGTAAGATGTTCTGCACCTGTGTTGGGTACACAGGCGCAGCTTGATGCTGCATAGGTGTGGGACAGGGTACACAGGCGCAGTTGTGCACTTAGGACCCTAATTTGACCGAAAACAACGCGCGAATGATCCCGAAAAGAGGGATAAGGGTAGAATAGGTCAAAATAAATAAGAAACACTCTGATTTGGGCATGAAACAAGGAAATGTAGCCCGTAGGAGAAAACCCTAAAACTGACAAAGTGTGCCCCAATTGTGATGCAGAGTCGACAGTATCCATTGATTACATGGGAGAACAGACCCGACTGCTTCATGTTGCGACATAGACTTAGGAGCACAGACAGAGATACATTAGCAGGACTTGGATTATACTATATTATATTCATGCCCGAGATTAGGGCAAACACAAGACTGCTTACCGCATTGGCAGAGCGATGGCATTCAGAGACTTCGTCTTTCCATCTGTCGACTGGAGAGGCGACTATGACACTAGATGATGTGTGGCGTATCCTCCGCATTTCGATTCATGGGGAGATGATAGAATATGACCCAATGACAGGGAGAGACGCATTGTGTAGATTATTCGAGTGTGATGCAGATGACCTTGATATCGTAGAGAGGGAGATTGGCTGGGAGACCATGGCATCAGAGTACGATCAGCGATATGTGGTGATAGCAGTGGTTATAGCATGCCTATTAGCAGGGGACAGACGAGGACATGGATTCCCTATTGGATGGGGAAGAGTGCTAGAGCAGATGGCGATAGAGGGGATTGTGTACGCATGGGGACCATGCGTGCTTGCTATGCTATATTTTCAACTGCATCAAATTGCATATCAGGGGGTGCAGACTTTGAGCTGTGGAGTCGCACTATTATAGGTATGGGCATTTGAGCACATAGCCATATGTCAGCCAATTGCAGAGAGACAGGTAGTACCACATTGACCATATGTGTACTGCTATGGGGGTACATTGAGACAGGGTCCATTTGGATACATACTGTATTGGTGACATGAGCTAGATAGATTGAGAGAGTTCACATGGAGGCCATATCTTGATTGCCCTGGATGGTCAGATGATAGTGAGGAGCTACCGTATTGCAGACATGAGAGATACCTGATTGGGCGACCAGTGAATCGCCAGAGAGTGATTGAGATGTACCTGCCAGAGAGAGTTAGATGACAGTTTGGAGAGAGGCAGGATGTACCGAGGGGGACTGCACACTTTGCCTGATCTCACAGAGAGACGAGTCAGTGGGGGAGGATGATTCAACCACACATAGCATATGCTGACTTCACATAGCTACAACAAAGACAGTGGGATTGGAGATCAGATGTGGTGGACGCCGGGATGACAGAGGAGTATGAGCGATGGTTTGCATGACGACGGCCAGTGCCATTGACAGATCTTGATATTCTGGTACCTAGGAGACAAGAGGACTTCCCACTCGCTGGAGAGGAGGATGGAGATGATGAGGATAGAGATGAGGATGAGGGCGGAGGAGATGATGAGGATGGAGGGGATGATGAGGATGAAGGTGATGATGAGGATGAAGGGGATGATGAGGACGAGGAGGATGAACCGGATTCAGCCGATCAGGAGGCATTGCAGGATATACCCATAGAGCCGGAGATAGCTAGCATAGAGGAGATGGAGATATGTAGGGCCACCATAGCGAGTCAACATGATCACATTGTGACATTAGAAAGACAGAATGCTATCTTGAGGATAGAGCAGGATCAGTTCAGAGCAGAGATAGCCAGACTGACAGTGGCTCGAGATACAGCAATAGCCCAGGCATAGCAAGCAGAGCAGAGAGTGACCGAGTATATTGGGTCGATTAGGGATGCCAGTGCACATGAGATGGCACAGATGTTGGTAGATACTGGAGAGGAGATACGCCATTGGAGGACACTATATGAGAGTGTAGTTCCACCAGAGCAGAGAGCAGCGTCCTATCGGGCACGATCGAGGACAGAGAGCAGGCCACGTTCGCGGAGGTCAATGAGCAGCATGGGGGTGAGTGGACCTAGGAGACCACCACAGCTAGGACCAGGAATAGGAGGGACATCATCCTTGAGACCTGGCAGGGATGAGGAGGATAGAGGGAGCACCTAGTGACAGAGGCACGTGCTCCGTACGACAGAGACATATGTAGTTTGACATTATGTATTCAGCCTGCGGGCCATACTTAGGACAGACAGTCCAATTTTGTACTCCGATATTATTTTGATATATGATATGATATGCAGCTATATGATGGGATGCAATGTGTTATGGCTTATGGTTACTTTCCATGTATGGATGGCTTATGCACTATTTATGTACCATTGTGGAACATGTATGAATATATTTTTATGTGTTTTTTGATGCATTTATAATATGAAATGGATAAAATGCTTGATATAATGAAAATGTACTAATCAATGAATGCAGGATGCAACTTATGTTTTTTTGTGGAGATTGGAGAACTAGACTGAACTAACTGCCCAAACTGATGGAAGAAATGTTAGTAAGAAGAAATTAGACAGAGGACAGTTAGAGATGAAGAAAAACTTGCTTTCACCAATGCACAGAAGTAGGTGAGAACCTTTATTTAATGTAGCAAAGTGGATGTGACGCAACATGGCAATGAAGGCCAGAGCGATAATGCAATCCCTTTGCGTAAGACAAACACATCGCACACAAGGAATGAGTGAATCATCCTAGGGTGCATACATCAAGGGTATAGGTATGTACAGCATTCACAGAGCGAATGTACTTATCACAAACACCCAATGATATAGTTGCCCCAGTATGTGACAAACATTCCACAAACAACAAACACAACAAAAAAACAAAAGGGACCATGAACCATCTCGGTCACTCTAAATCACTCAGTGACATCCTCGAGCAACATAGGAACATGATTGAAGCCAAAGATAAATCAGTAAAAAAAGATAAGACTCACAAATTCGACCAAGTCAAACAAACAGTCTGATCGTCATTGTCAAAAGTGGAAAATAGGAATGATCATGCTGTCTAGTTTCAAGGAATGCGGTAACTCGTCTAAGACAGGACACAGTCTGGTTTCAAGTATACCACACACTGTATAAGACCCATGATAGTAGTGACAAGGAAAAATGATATTGATGTTGATTGATTGATATGACAATTTTGATCAGTTTGAATGTCTGGTTTGATGGAAAAGTTCATCTGTTATTGCGTGAGTTTCAGTAAAGCGCAGTGTGTGATTGATTGTCGTTGGATGTATGCTCAGCGATCTGTCAATGCACAGAGGGTACCATTTATTGATAAAATGCAAAATGCTTGTTTTTGGATTTTGATGTTTTAGAAAAAAAAATTGTTGTTCGTTTTTCAGGACTTTATTTGATTTTTAGGGATTTTTTTCAAGACATTATTTGATTTTTAGGGATTTTTTAAGGACATTATTTGATTTTTAGGGATTTTTTCAGGACATTTTACGAATGTTTTTGAATTATTTCAGGACATTTTTTTATTTTTATGATTTTTTTCAGGACATTTTGCAATTTTTATGATTTTTTCAGGACATTTTGCAATTTTTATGATTTTTTCAGGACATTTTGCAATTTGAAAGCTCTAGTAATTGATCATGACAAGGGGTGCACACCCAATGAAATTTTTAAAGACATAACATCGATTAGGACCAAAACATATATACAAAGAATGGAAACCTAAGTATGCAAGACAATGATGTTGACCAATCACAGGCCTGGAACAGAACATTGGGTCAGGACAAGGATAAACGTGATAAAGTTGCAGGGTCATGATAGATAACAGAGCAATAATCTTTTACACATGGCGCCTATTTGCCAGGTTTTCACCATGGTACTTGCCCAAAGCGCATGTTTGCTAGGTTTTCACTAGAGGGCGAATGATTTTTCTATACTTTTGTTTGTTTTTTCTTTTTCACTTTTTTTTGTATTTTTTTTTTCACTTTTTTTGTATTTTTTTTCTTTTTTGATTTTTTTTGTATTTTTTCAGGATCATATTTGAAGAACCGCTGATAGAAAACTATGCCTAGTACTTGCGAAGGTGCATGCTATTTACAGGATCTGACAAAGGTTCACCTTCTGGGGTTGCAAGCTGATATGCCCCCAAGCCATACGCTGCAGTAACTATGAAAGGCCCAACCCAATTAGGTTCAAACTTTCCTTTGATGATGTCGGTAGATTGTGCATTCTTAGGGTTCGCCTTTAAGACCAAATCTCCCACTTCGAAGTGTCGCCCTTTGACCTTCTTATTATAAGAGCGACAGAGACGGTTTTGATATGCCTGCAAATGTGTCAGGGCTGTCTGATGTTTCTCATCTAACATCTCAAGCTGATGCAACCCAGAGACTCTATGCGTCTCATCATCAATCAAATTTTGCAGAGAAACATGCAAAGAGGGAATTTCCACTTCCAAGGGTAAAATGGCTTCCGCACCATACACCAAGGAATAAGGTGTTGTGCCAGTAGGTGTGCAGATGGAAGTGCAATAAGCCCATAGTGTTGGATTCAACTGTACATGCCAATCTCAACCAGCGTCATTGACAACCTTTTTCAGGATCTTAATGATGGTTTTATTTGATGCTTCAGCTTGACCATTACCCTATGGATAGTAAGGACTGGAAAAACGGTGTTGGATGTGAAACTTTTCATAGAGTTCCTTGACATCTTTGTTCTTGAATGGACGGCCATTATCTGTGACAATTGCAAGGGGAACTCCATATCTGCATATGATATAATTCAATAGGAATTTTGAAATTTGCACACCAGTGATATAGGTCATAGGAATAGCCTCGATCCATTTTGTAAAGTACTCTGTGGCTGTAATGATAAACTTGTGTCCATTTGCAGATGTCGGGTGAATCTTGCCAATAAGATCCAATCCCCATTGAGAAAAGGGCCACGAAGATATGACGGAGTGAAGTTCTTGGGCTGGCGCATGAATGTAATTTCCATGGATTTGGCATTTGTAGCATTTCCTGACAAAATCATGAACATCCTTCTCCATAGTGGGCCAATAATACCCAGCACGAACCAAATTTTTAGCTAGACTCAGACCATTGAAATGGCCCCCACATATACCATCATGAACCTCGTGTAAAGACGTTTGTGCTTCGTCAGAATCCAAACACCTGAGGAGGGTGTGGTCAAAGGAACAATGGTAAAGAATGTCAACGATGATGACATATTTGACAGTTTGGCATATGAAGGCTCAGCGTTGGTTAAAGGAAAGGTTAGGTAGTAAATTTTGGGATTTCAAATATTGATAGATGTCATTGTACCACGGGGAATTAGGACTAACAAGAACACACATCACATCTGCTGTCAGAATTTCAAAAGAACGGATAAGCAACTGTTCGACCAAAATTCACATCTGTCCATATTATGGGGCATATTTAACATAGAAGCAATGGTTGCCATAGCATCTGCTGGCTTGTTTTGAATTCTTGGAACTTGACTGAAATGGATAGCCATAAATTTTGTCTTGAAGAAATCCACCATATGCTTGTAGGGAATAATCTTTTCATCTTTCGTTTCATAGTCATCATTCACTTGACGAATAAGTAATTGGGAATCTCCATAGACTTGCAAATGTGTGATGTTCCAGTGGATCGCTACTCGGAGTCCTATGACCAGAGCTTCATATTCTGCAATATTATTGGTACAATGGAAAGTTATTTTGTAGGATTTGGGAATAGCATCACCTTGAGGGGTGACAAACAATATACCTGCTTCGGACCCGAATTTGGTATGGGATCCATCAAAATATAACTTCCATTCATTAGAAGATGTAAGAGCAAAGACTGATTCATCTGGAAAATCCGTCAACATGGGATGATCATCATGAATAGGTGCCTCTGCAAGTTGATCCGCTATGATTTGTCCTTTTATTGCCTTTCGCTCAATGTACTCAATATCAAACTCACGGAGGATCATAACCCACTTTGCTAGGCGACCTGTCAAAGCTGCCCTACTAAGCAAGTACTTCAAGGGATCAATTTTTTCAACTAACAATATCTGATGATTTAACATATAGTGTCGAAGCTTCTGTGTTGCAAAGACCACTGCTAAACATGCCCGTTCAATAGTTGAATAATTTAGCTCATAGCCCACTAGTGTCTGACTGATATAATAAATAGCCCGTTCTATGCCTTTCTCATCCTGTTGGGCTACGAGAACTCCCGGTGCCATTTCAGTTGTAGAGATATACAATATGAATGGCTTTCCTTCTATAGGAGGCATTAAAATAGGTGGCGACAGCAGATAATCCTTGAGAGTTTGAAATGCTGATTGACATTGCTCGGTCCATCTAAAAGTGACACCTTTATGAAATTAATGCTGGAAGGGATGACATTTGTCTGCCAATTGAGCTATAAACCGGTAGATTGACTGTAACTTTCCTTGCAGACTTCTTAATTGACGGAGATTGGAAGGAGGAGGTATATCCATTATTGCTTTAACCTTTGCAGGGTCTACTTCAATGCCTCTATGAGAAACAATGTACCCTAATAATTTGCCGGCTGTGACACCAAAGACACATTTCTTTGGGTTAAGTCTGAGCTTGTAGGTTTCCATCCGATCAAAGATGGGGCCAAGGATGGCTAGATGACTATCTCTTGTGATAGATTTGCATAATAGGTCATCAACATAGTCTTCCATCAAAGTATGCATAAAGTCATGGAAAATTGTCATCATAGCTCTTTGATATGTTGCTCCAGAATTTTTAAGACCAAAGGGCATCACATTCCAGCAGTAGGTACCCCAAGCACATGTGAAGGCAGTCTTATGTTGATCTTTAGGAGCAATGCAAATTTGATTATATCCGGAAAAACCATCCATCAATGATAGCATCTCATATCCGGCAGTCATGTCAACTATAATGTCTATATTTGGTAGTGGAAAATCATCCTTAGGGCATGCTTTATTGAGATCCCTAAAATCCATACAGATTCTGATGCCCCCAGTTACTTTTCTAATAGGTACCAAATTTGAAATCCAGTCTGCATAATCAATGGGTCTGATAAAGCCCACATCTAATAATTTTTTTAGTTCTACCTTGACCAAGAGAGCCAACTGGGGATGCATCTTTCTAAGTTTCTGTTTGACGGGCTTGGCATCTGATTTTAATGGCAAGTGATGAAGGACTAATTCTGGATCAAGGCCGGGCATATCTGCATAGGACCATGCAAAACTGATCTTCTTCTCAAGAGAGAAATTGACAAAATCTATCTTTTCCTGTTTTGATAGAGAAGCAGCGAAATGAATGACCTTAGGGTTGTCAGGTGTACCCAAATTTATCTCTTCAGTCATTTCCACAAGCAATGTTGATTTATCCTAACTTGATAGGGGTATGTCCAATCTTCCACCTTTGGGCGCCTCAAAGAGGTTTTCACCCGCAGGTACGTCTTTTATTTTTACTTTTTCATGATTAGAGAGTGCCTTACGGTTTTCACTCAAAGACCCATTCTTTTGATTTTTTACTTTTTCTTTTTCTTTTTCATTTCTATGACTAGAAGATGGAGTTGACTCCCCAAAATATGCTATGGAATCTAGATCAATGGTAAATCCTGCCTTATGATCACCTTGTGGTATGCCTTCTCGTAGTCCAAGAAATTCGGCAATTGCTTCATCATTTTGAAAACAATCTAATGTGAGTGGTGCTTGTTGGTCCTGTTGGATAAGCTGTGGATAGACAAGGGGCATGTCATCATCGGTTTTAAGGAGAGAGAGGGCCGAGATGGTAAAGATGTAAACATCTGTGGTATCACTATCTGAACTGCTCGCATCTGATTCGGAGCTTGGTTCCGAGAATGACTCTATCCAAGCATTAGGACATGTTTTAAGAGGGGGAGTTATTTCATGTTTGTCTTTCATGGGCAAATCATCAGGGTCAAGGAAAATATTGTCAAGGGCATAGGAGCTAGAAGAAAAGGAACTCCACTCCCATTCATTGGAATCAGTTTCGGGTCAGGTATTCTCAGGTGTCGTTTCATCATCAGAGTGATGCCTCTTTCTACACCTGGTCACTTTGGTAGACGAGGGTCCAATTCGCAATGGTAAAAATCCTAACCCTAAAGTTGGAGGTCGCATCTTGGGTATAATAGGTTCTAGTCTTCCTTTCTTGTCAGGGCCCAAGCCACTGCAGCCATCATATCCCTTTTTCTGCAGCATAGTAAACCCTTTGCCATACCGCTCCACTGGCAACCTGACAGGTGGTGTCTCAGTGGGATCCTTATAAAGCCAATCTATGACATCATCATCCAAAGTTTCCTTGTCAAGTTCACCCCATCTAGTCAATGTAGTGGGGGGCTGATATTGAATGACTATCTTAGGTTCCTTTTGCAACAAATGTGGTTTGCCATGAGATTTTGGAGATATTGGTAAATTCCCAATGAGGAATGTTTGAGCCATTGAATACTCTCCGCATCCTTGGTCCTGTATCTTCAATTTTCCTTTGACAGCATCTAACAATTCATTAGGATCCACATAATTATGTGAGTGGGCCTCTCTATTGACTGGGACTTGTTGCTTTGGGGAATCTTGTAGATTAGCACAAAATAGAAATGGATTACGATCTCCTGGAATTGTTATCTCAGTCACATTGTAAGGATATTTTAAACATTGATGATAAGTAGATGGAACTACTTTCATTGCGTGGATCCACGGGCGACCAAGAATCATATTGTAAGGGAGATCAAGGTCTAGGACCTGCAAGAAAGTGTTTTCTGTCACTGGACCGACTCTGATAGGCAATGAAATTACCCCTTTAGATGGACGCTCAACATCATCATATGCTTTAATTGTAATTCTTTTGGCAGAATCAATGTCATTTTCTGTATAACCAAGACCAATGACCACTCTCAAGGTACAGATATTAAGACCTGCTCTGCCATCTATCAAGACTCGTCAGATCTTGCAACTATGAACAAAGACTTCAAGATGTAAAGGATCATTATGAGGGAGCTTATCAGGAGAAATATCGTTATCAGAAAAGGCAACGTGTTGGGAAACAACTAGATGTCCAATTCAGGCTTGAAACTGGTCAACATCAATGTCTGTCGGGATAGTGGACTCAATTAAAGCTTTATCTAGGATTGCGCAATGCATAGGGGACATTTTCAACAACTCAAGAATTGATATTTGTGCAGGTGTCTTCCCCAGATGATCTAGGAGATTATACTGACTTGTAGGAGTTGATTTGGGAGGAATTGCAGGAGCTCCCTTTAGGACTATTTTGGATCAACGAGTGGTGACTGTGCAAGAAGGATCTTGTCCTTTTATTCTTATGGTGGAAACATACTCATTTGACGCTTGAAAATAATTGATGACATTGTTATAACCATTATTTGCATAATTAAGATTCATTGTTTGGTTAGAGTTTGAAGAAGATGCTTTACCCTTGTCATGATCAAGCAAAGGAGTTTTGAAAATTGTATGATCAATGTTAGAGGTCGCGTTGGGCGGGTCTACCTCAATTACTCCTTGATCTAACAAGTCTTGAATCATATGTTTCAATTGAAAACATGATGTAGTTTTATGTCCTTTTGACCGATGGTATTCACAATATGCATTATCATTCCACCAATGCGGCTTTACCAATGGTTCTACCTTGATATCTGGTAACTCGATAAACTTTGCTTGTATTAATTGTTTCATTACTGACTCAATAGGCTCTCCCAATGGCGTAAACTGTCGAGGAGGCCCATCCCTTGATTAGAAAGGTTTTCGTTGCTGGTTTTGTTGCTGACCTTGTTGTTGATTATATTGTTGAGTGTATTGTTGAGTATGTTGTTGGTATTGTGGCTGTTGAGTAACATTGCTTGCTGGTGTTTGATTTTGTTCCATAGTTGACATATTAGGAGCACTCAATTTCTTGATTGTGAATGGGGGTTGATTTGCATTCACCGCTCTTGCGTCAACAACTCCATCATTAGTGACATTCTTGTTTTTGTACCAAAATCTATTTCTGTCCCCTGAATTGTTTGTGTTGTCACTGTCTTTGTTGAGCTTAATGATTCCCTTAGCTACAAGAGCAGTTTCAATGTTCATCCCTTTCTTAATGAGTTTCTCAATGGTACTGGGACTTTTCAATTTGAGTTCATACATCATTTCTGGGACCAAATTTTGAATAAATAAGTTCACTTGTTGTTCTTCAGGTATATCTAGGGAAGAACGACTATACAAACTTCGCCATCGTTGCAAGAAAGTCACTAATGGTTCACCTTGCTTTTGCTTGGTGTTGCATAAATTTGACATGGTCACTTCACTGTCAATGTTGAATGTGAAGTGGGATATAAACTTTTGAGCCAATTCCGACCACGTCTTTATGTTTCCTGGCAAATGCGAATACCAATCCATGGCTTGTCCTGTGAGACTTCATGCGAACAAGCGCATTAAATATGTTTCCTCATAACTCACTTCAGTACATGCTGTGAAAAATGCTCGAATGTGGTCTTTTGAATTGCCATTCCCTTTATATTTCTCAAAATTAGGTGCCTCAAAATGCTTAGGGAAGGGAGGCATGTACAAGCTCTTGTCAAATGGATTAGGACATAAATCTTGATCTGTGTACAATTTCTTTGTTCCTTTGGTTTCCAATGCGTCGACTTGTCGTTGCAACTTCTCAAGCTGTTGCACAATTGTGTCAGATTTTGGAGGTTCATCATTGATCCTGGTGGGTACTCTTTTTCGATACATCATGTTTCCCTTCAACTGTTGATGCTCGGATATTGCTGTCTTTGGTGTCTCCGGCATATAATGTTCTTGGTACAACTCTTGTTGTGGTGGTTGTGCCATGCCTTGATATTGACCTTGTTGTTGTGCTTCTTGTGGTGGAATCATTGTTTGTAGCCTAGGTTGATATTGCAATTGAGGATGTTGTTGATATTGCACAGACATCATTTGTGGTTGTGAAGTATGATAACTTGTTTGTCTGGGCACATATGGAGGCACATGTTGTTGTTGATGTTGACGAATCAGAATTTGCTGACTTTGGGCCAATTGTTGTTGTCTTGATGTAAATCCCATCATTTGCAAAAAACTTTGTTTGGGAGGTTTTTGTTGTTTCTCCTTGAGATGGGGTATGACACTCACATTTGCTTGCTGTGTTGTTTGTCCAATCCATTGTGGTGGTTGCAATTTTGAATTAACTTGTAATGGTGCAGAAGACACCGCAACATGTTGTTGAATGCGATATTGTTGTTGTTGTGCATTGCTTGTTTGCGCATTCGATTGTGCCTTTTGTGTATTACTCAATTGTTGTAACATCTGTTGTTGATGCAAACCACTATTTGTAGCTCTTTGTGTTGCCATTATCGAAGGATCTATCACAATATTTTGCATAATAGGTACTTGAGTGTTTAACAAATGTATTGAACTTAATGGGACATAGGAACTTTGTTGCATTGTGGAATTGTTTTGGACATTGGTGAGATCAGGCATTCCAGTCGTAAAGCTTTCTTGCATCTTAGATTTTGATCCACTTGTAATTATTCGAGGAATCATTTCTTGTTGAGGGACAGCTGTCAATATTTGTGTGGCCCTCATTTGATCTTGTGTTACAGGTGTTGTATTAAATAACGGATTGTTTATTGTTTCAAATGGTGACTTTTGAGGAATAGTCACTGTCAATGTTTTTGAAGCACGTTTACCCATCAAGGTGTGTTGAGTTTCTTGTTGCACATTTTCTTCATTTGGATGTGGAGAGAAACTTAACAACTCACCGCCTTGTTGTTTTTGCACATTAATTTTCTCACTTGAGGAGGTCACATTACTCATCATGTCAAGATATTTTTGTGGGAACATCTTAAAGACCTTGTTCAAGAATTTATCCATCTTTTTTGTC
The DNA here is from genome assembly GCF_030272615.1 of Cryptomeria japonica. Taxonomy (NCBI): domain Eukaryota; kingdom Viridiplantae; phylum Streptophyta; class Pinopsida; order Cupressales; family Cupressaceae; genus Cryptomeria; species Cryptomeria japonica. The sequence goes on from NC_081415.1 coordinate 390,115,026, forward strand.
AACTTTGGATCTTTAAGGAACATGTCAACATCATCGGAAGCATCGGAATCTGATGAAGAATCTGGTAAAATATTTGGATTTGTTTCTTGTTGAACGCCTTGATCTGAACCAAATCCTTGTGAAAGAGTTTGTTCTTCATGTAATGTTTGAATTTCATGTTGTAGGTTCGATTGATTCTAATCAAAGGGTGCATTTCCTCTTGGTGTTGGTGGAACACTCCCATATCCTGGTTTCATGGGTACAAACATTGGCTCATATAATGGAGGTGGTCCAAATTGAACCATTCCATATGGTGGTAATGATGTGTTTGACGAACCTTCAATTTGTAATGATTGACTAGGTTGCAATTGTGAGTTTGATACATTGTCAATGGGTTGATATGTTGGTTTGCCCATCTTCTTAGATTTTGACCTTGTTTCAACAGGCATGTCACTATGCAAATGGAATATTTTTGGAATTTTTCAAGGATGATGTATGATATGCAACTAAATGCAAACTAAATAGATGAAAATGCAATCTATGGCAAGAATGCAACCTATGTTTTTGGTTGTTTTTCAAGATTTTGACAAACTTTTTGGAATGCAAATCTAAAAAGAGACCCTTAGGAAATTGAAATGATGTCTAGACCTCAAAGGACAAAAGGACCAAGTGACAAAAGGACAAAATGACAATGTCTCCCCTATATGCTTGGATACTAAGCTAGGTTTGACCAAATGACATTGATGACAAAAAGACAAAAGTTTGATAAGGTCTAGACTTCCTAACAATGACTTAGGGTTTATTCAAAGACTTGGATTACTCAAGTATGACAAAACCTAGTTTTTGAGACTATGTGCAAGAAAGCAATGATTATGGCAATGACTTAGGATATGATATGAAAATGATCTAAGGATATGATATGACAATGCAATGATAAGGAAATGCAAAGACCAATGACTTGGAATATGCGAAATGCAACCTATGCAACCTAAATGGAAATCTGTCTTGGATATGACAATGAAATGCAAACTTAGGGAAAATGATCTTGGACCTAAGTGCAAAATGAGGACGCTTGCAATGAAAAGGACTAAAATGAAAGGAGATGACAATATGCCTTAGGACCTAAGTGGGACTATGCAAAACCTAACCTAAAGTGACGTGAATTTTGAAACAAAGACATTTAATGTGTTGACGACCATGTTCAAATGTTGGATGAATACTTGGACAAATTTGGACCTTTGTTTGGATTGTGTTTTGAGTTGAATGTTGTTGATTTTGAAAATCCAAGTTGATTATGAGCACTTTTGAAAGTTTGTTTTTAATGGAACCTTTGACAATCATGAAAAACAAAATGTTTGTTTAACTTTGACTCCAGACAATCAAGCATATTTACAACTCCTATGGCTGGCAAGGACAATATCTGTTGAATCCTCTAACCATAAAATACAACACTTAGCCGGATAGCTAGACGCTTGGTAGCACTAGCTCCCCCTTACAATGCACTCACTTCTCGGGCATACCAAGCTTCGAGTTCAAGGGGCATCACTTCCCAAGAACTTGCTATCTCTAACTAAGGAGTACATGAGAGGTGTCTTCGGCATGCGCGTATCAACGCCTGAGCCAACAGATAGAAGGTTTTTGGTATTTACAAACAAAAGGTTCTAGTAAGGGCATCCATTCGGGTGGGTATTGATCCGGCGAATAAATCGTCGCAATACCATTCCAGCACCCGTTTTCTACAACTTTCGTTGCATCCACAGTTATTTAGAGTGGTTCGGAAGAGCTTGGTTTTAGCCCGTCACCACTTAGGGTCGTTTCCTCTCACCAATGCCTGTACGAAGTGCCAGGCAAATCGGGAGGCAAGCCCAATTCTAAGGCTTAAAACACACAATCAAATTGAAAACAAACAAAGCATGCATGGTGTTCATTAACCTTTAGGAAACTAAATGTGCAACTACTTTAAAAATCACATGCAAGATGTTTTAATAGAAGTCTTTGACCGTGTCCTGCATAAGATTTGTTAGTAGTTTCATTCTTAGTCTTCATCACACGTAATGCCAAGGTGTTGCACAGAGAATTAGTACCAACAAACCATAATGCAAGAAACAGATTGCAAACAGACAAACTTGCAAGTGAAAACAACTATTTTTACCCTTGTTTCTGGCCTCACACAGGCGCAGATCTTAGCTACACAGGCGCAGATCTAGGCTACACAGGCACAGATCCCTTCTGCATAGGCACGGATCCCTTCTGCACAGGCACAAGAGTGTCCAGAAAGGTCTTAATTGCTCTGTTTTCTTGGGTTTTCACCTGCAAATCAGCTCAAAAGGCACTGAAAACAAGGTTAAATGGTTAGTTCACGTCGGGTTCACCAAAAAATGTAACTAGGAATTTGGAAATCATCAAAGCAATAGAAATTAGACTAGCTCAATCACAAAAAACTAGATTGCAATGACAAGAAATCCTAATAACATTCAATAGAGATTGAAAATAAGACATTCAAATCAAATGCAAACCATCACAAACGCGAATGTCTCCTCCAGAATTCTCCATTGTCCTTCTTTCTCCTTCAAATTAGTGTGTTTGTGGATCTCACGTACAAGTGCATAAGCATGAGATGAAAGCAAGATTGACAAGATGAGATGACAGCGTAAGGATACTAGAAGCGTGATTGATTTGGATCAGATCGATTAGAAAATATAATTAATTGGGATCCTTGATTGAAGAAATTCATCCAATTTATAGATAAATTGGAGAAAAGACAAGATTAGCATGAAGAGATTTGAAAGGAAATTCAAATCAAGAATAGAAAAATTATGACAAGTGTATGACAAATTGCTATGCAAGGTCTTATGACAATTTATGACACTTTATGACAAATTGCTATGCAAAGAGTTATGACAAGAATTTGAAATAGAAATAGAAATTTAGGAATTTAGGAGAAATTAGAAAATTAGGTGAATTAATTAATACTTTTTCATTCATTAATTAATTCACAAAAAGAGAAGGAATTAATTAGCCAATTAAATAAAAAATTAATTGTGACAAGAAGACTTAGGATAAATAAATAAATTATTTAACCTAGAGGGAAAATGACAAACAAGATTAAATGAATAAATCATAAAACCCTAGAAGATGAATTAGAAATGCAAGGACGACAATTAGGTCTTGACAAAAGATAATTGATGTAGGTTCGATCATGATTCTGATTGATAGAGGATCAATGCTGATAAATGATTGAGATTGGTTGATGAATTAACCAAGATTGATAAAGAGACCAACGATTGAGATTGGTTGACGAATTGACCAAGATTGATAAAGAGACCAAATTGAAAGGTGACAATTGACGAGGAACAATAATTGATCCAAATTGACACGATTAAAAAGAACAACGATCGATGACAAATTGATCACAAAGTTGACGAGATTGACAAGAGGACAAGGATCGATGACGAATCGATCACAAAATGACAAGATTGACAAGAGGACAAAACCCTAATTCTATCATCGATTAGGATTGATGATGTCCAAAATATGACAAATGAGCACGCACATTGATGCGACAAGATAAGATCGACCAAAATCATAACTGAAGATTGTTATCAACAAGACCAAATGCAAAAGTGATAAACATAAGGAATGCAGAAGAAGGACTTGATGCTCACAAATGATAAAGACCAAGTGCACAACATAGAAGAAATGTTAATGTGACGCAAGAACCCTAAAATAAGGCAATGCACAAATGTTAAAGTATGACTCCGCAAGCGTTGACCATTTTTAGACGTCTACACATCCTAAAGATGTCATCTCCCCTCATGTTACCACTTCTACAGTATTATTTGTATCTCTCAATAAATTTTGTTTGCATGGCATCCTAACTATTGACAACATCTCTTCCCAATCTCATAAACCATCTTAGGTCTCCTTCCTTCAAAGTAGCAGGGAAAAACTTAAGCCTATGAGCATCAGTGGTGTAGTCATAGATTCTACAGAGGATGTCAAATTCAAACAAAAAGGTATCTGGGTCCTCTATTACAAGCCCATAAAACTTAGGGAGGACCAAAGCAGGGATATTCTTGAGATTATTATTATCTTGCTAGTTAGTGATGGGGAATTCAAAGTGGGTTGGTGGTGTAGGAGCACCTAGTTTTGAGTACATTTTATAGAGTTTGGTTTGTTAGTATTTAGGTTGGTTTTGGTTTGTGAATAGTGGAATAGTCTTAGGTGCACATGTGTGATTGATATGCATTTGGAGGATGAATGCTAGTTAGATCATGTATTTATTCAATTTTGGCGTATGAGCCCTTGTATGCCTAAAATGGCATAAACATGCATTTTGGTGTCAAACATCTTGAAAATCCTTATTTAGCATTGAGACATGTCATGTTAGTGTTTTTAAGTCATCCTAGGTGGTTTAGAACAATTAACAAGGCATAAAATGCAAAAATGCACTTTTTGACAAAAGTTGTCAATGTTGCTTGACAACATTTTACAACTTTGAGCAGCTTTTTGAAAGTTTGAGCATATCGGTGGTTAGGCAATAGATGGAGAGTTGGTTAGGATCTAAATGGCATATAAATTCTCTGTGGATGAATGTAATGATATTGGTGAACGCCTTGAGAAAATTTTAATACATTTTCAAGACCTTTTTCCAGTTTTACCTTGCATTTTTCTCAAATTGTGAGCAACAGTCTGTACTTCATGGATTGATTTCATTGTTATTCTTTGATAATTATTTTTTACATGTTCTTTTAGTGCTCGGGAGGCATTTGATTTAGTCCTTTTTGAAGGTTTGAATTAAGTTTTTTATTTTATATTGCTCTCAGCTTGAGCAAGGGTTTTAAAGCCCAAACATGGTTCCAACTTGAAGTCCTTTGAGTTTCCCTCAATAACCCTTGGGACTCGATCCATGGAACCTTTGTATAGTGTATATAAGCTTTGTTTTGAATTAGAAGGAATTAAGAGGCCATTGGACATCATTCCCTAGGCGAGCTCAGTCATAGCCCGATTAGGAAATGATTGAAATTTTGCAAGTGCTTGCAGGGATGTTCAGGCTTGGAGATGCCAAGTGTTTAGCATGGGTAAGTGGGGTGTGGCAAAGCCTTTGTGGAATTTTGGAGGTGTGGCAGATGAGGGAAGACATTAAACCCTTGGAAGAAGACCAAAAAGACCCAAAAACCCTTCAAATATGCCATTTTTGGGTTCCGTACTTGTACGGACAGACCTGGTTTCCTCACCTAATGAATCCAAAAGTTCATCCAAAAGGGTACTAAGATAATAAAATATTTTTCCTAGTTATTTGAGACAATTTTGAGTAATTCCTAAAAAACTGGTTAGGTAGGGCTAATTGGGGCTCTAGGGCTACTAGGCCTAGAAAATAGGAGAAAGGAGTGATGGAGAAATGAATGAAAACCAATCACAAAACTAGTTGATTGGCTTGGAAAAACCTTAAGGACACCTTCTTCAACCCCTGCAAGCATATGTTAGAAGTTTGATAGATTGAGGTTGGATTTACCCTTGTGAATCTCAACCATGCCTGAGTAGTCAATGAACACATTTTGATTGGGAGCACTCCTAGAGAGCTTAAAAGTTTTGATTGGTTGATAGACTAGTGTAGAGTGAAGGAAGCCCACCAAGACATCACTCAACTTCCTATTGGAGTAGGATTCACTCTCTTTGAGACCCCCTCCCCATCATAGTGGTATCAGAGCAACCAAGATTTGGGAAGAAGCCAGTACATGACAAACACTGAGTCAGTAGGAGAAAATAGTCTAAGGATGGCGACCGATGAAAAGTTAGCCAAGAAGGTAGAAGATCAAGAGGAAGATAATAGACTCCTCAGGGAAAGATTACTACAATTGGAGAGAAAACTAGACATAGTTGAAGATAAGACTGAGAAAGTGACAATTAAGGTCAATGAAGGGAAGGGTAAAGAAGTTGTAGAAGAGGATAGTACACCTGAATCAGATCCTATTCTACCTAAAGAATCCTTCCTTAGAGCCATCAAAGCCTTAGGAGGAAAATCCTTGGAAAGAGTGCCACTTTTTTATGGAAAAATGAAACCATAAGTAGTCGTGGAATGGATTGAAGGATTGGAGAATCACTTTGAATGTGATGGGATTAGTGAGGCACAAAAGGTGATGGTAGCCAAATCTAGATTGAGAGGAGCAACCTTGACTTGGTGGAAATTCATCCAAGAAGAGAGGCAAATGGAGGGTAAGAATCCAATAGCCACTTGGAAAGGAATGATAGCCAAGGTGAAAGAAGCATATATCCCTTAAGATTATGAGATCCAATTGCACAAGAGGAGACAAAACTTGAGACAAAGAGACTTAGATGTGAGTAGCTACACTGAGGAATTTCAAAAATTGTGTCTGAGATCCAAGGTGGTGGAAGATGAAAGCATCAAGGTAGATAGATACTTGAATGGCTTGAGATTGAATATTCAAGAAGAATTAAGTTGGTTATGTCATAGTACCGTTCATAAGTGATATCAATTGACACTCAAGGTGGAAGAAAAGAGTAAAAAGAAATAAGAGCAAAGCAACAAAGGCAGAGGTAGGGGAAGAGATGGCAGAGGTCAGAGAGGTAGCTTTGGTGGAAGAAGTGTAGAACAAAGATCCCAAGGGGAATCCAAGTTGGTAGAGAAAAGTGGGGATTCCAATAGCAAGAGAAGCTATAGAGGAAGGGGATCTAACAACTCTAGTAGAGGAAGGTCTAGTGGACCAGGAAGAGGGTCCTATTTCACCATAATGAAGTGCTACAATTGCTATCAACTTGGACACCCGACCTATAGATGTCCATAGAATTCTTCTTCATCCCAAGGAGGTGATAGGAGAGTAAATTATGCTCAAGAGGATGCAACAAACATGAAGGCATCAGAAGTGAGTTTGGATTCAGAGGTTGGAGAGAATCTTAGGATAAGAAGAGTCTTGATTAAAGAACTGGTTAAGGAGGAATCTAGCCAGAGGAGATCCTTTTTTAGGATAAAATGTAAGATCATGGGAAAGGTATGTAGAGTGGTGGTGGATTCAGGATCCATAGATAACATAGTGTCAGAGGAAGTAGTGAGTAAGCTCAATTTACCAAGAATACCACATAGTGATCCTTATAGGGTTACTTGGCTCAACAAAGGGCAACATGTTCTTGTGAATGAACAAACTTGGGTGGAGTTCACAATAGGAGGCTACAAGGACATAATCCCGTGTGACATCTTGCCCATGGATGCTTGCCACCTACTCCTAGGTAGACCATTTGACAGAAAAGCAATACACCATGGAGAGAAGAATGCCTATACTTTTTAAAAGGATGGAGTCATCTATAAAATTCAGTCCATAGGAGACCAAGTAGAGGGAAGATCAAAAGGTCCTAACATGCTGCTAGTTGGTGAGAAGGAGTTCATTAACACACTCAAGGAAGGAGAAGGAGTGGGGTTTGCCATTGTTGTAAAACAAAAAGAAGAGAGAAAAGAGAATAAAGTATGCATTCCCAAAGAAGTGCAGTAGGTCCTAAATCAATTTAAGGACATTATCAGTGATGCAACACCAACAACATTGCCTCCTCAATGTGCCATAAGTCAGCAAATTGATTTCATACCCGGAGCTTCATTGTCCAATAAGACAACTTACAAAATGACACCGGATCAGAGCAAGGAGGTAGCCAAGAAAATACAAGAACTCTTAGACAATGGATTGATAAGGAAGAGAATCAGCCCCTATGCAGTACCCACGGTTTTAGCCCCAAAGAAGGGAGGTACTTGTAGAGTTTGCACTAATTCTAGAGCCATAAACCGGATTACCATCAGGTATAGATTTCCCATTCCAAGAATTGAAGATTTGATAGATTGTTTAGGAGGTGCTGAATGTTTCAACAAGATAGACCTCAAGAGTGGTTACCACCAAATCAGAATCAAGGAGGGTGATGAATGGAAGACAACCTTCAAGACCACATAAGGACTTTATGAATGGCTTTTTAGGCCATTTGGATGCACAAATGCTCCTAGCACATTCATGAGACTCATAATGAAGTACTCAAGGACTACATTGGTAAATTTGTTGTTGCTTACTTAGATGACATCTTAATTTTTAGCAAGTTTAAAGATGAACATCGTAAGAATATAGAGATTGTATTGAGGAAACTATGTGATGAGCAACTAATCATCAATTTGGAGAAATGTGAGTTTATGAAACAGGAATTGATATATCTTGGGTTTGTAATCTGAAGAGGTGATTTGAAGATGGATACCTCTAAGGTGGAAGCTATAATCAATTGGCCTACACCTAAGACAACAAGTGAAGTAAGAATTTTTCATGGCTTGGCTTAATTCTATCGAAAGTTCATCAAAGGATTTAGTGAGATATGTGCACCCATGCTTGAGATAATCAAGGGAGGTATGAAAACCAAGTTTCAATGGACAAAGGAAGCACAAAGAGGATTTGATCTCTTGAAGACAAAGGCGGCTACTCAACCGGTACTCATTCTTCCAAGCTTTGACAAGCTCTTCACCATTGAATGTGATGCAAGCAACGTAGCGGTTGGAGCAGTCTTAAGCCAAGACAATAGACTGGTTGCATTTTTCAGTGAGAAGCTCAATGATGCAAATAAACGGTATTCCTCTTATGATTTGGAGTTGTATGCACTTGTTCAATCACTTAGGAAATGGAGGCATTATTTGTTGCCTAAAGAATTTGTGGTTTATACTGATAATCAAGCTCTTAGCTTTCTCAATTCTCAAGAAAAGTTGAACCATAGGCATATTAAATGGGTAGAGTATTTGCATTCATATACCTTTAACATTAAACACGAGAAGGGACAATGTAATAAAGTAGCTGATGCATTAAGTAGAAGGTTGCTAATAGTGCAAGAAGTGCAGATCAAAAGTATTGGAGTGGATAGTTTCAAGGATTTGTATGAAGATGATGAAGACTTTGCTACTACCTACAAGGTTTTCCAAGAGTTTGGAAATCATTTTCATAGTGAATATGTAGATTACAGCTTACAAGATGAACTTTTGTTTAATGGAGGACAACTATGTGTACCTAAAGGGTCTATGAGAGAAAACTTGATGCAAGAGAAGCACAATGGATGCCTAAGTGGACATTTTGGTTTGAACAAGACTTTGGAACTTGTCCAAAGATTCTATTACTGGCCTAAGATGCACAGAGATATCAGGAAATATGTGGAACAATGTGTGGTTTGCCAGAGAGCTAAAGGTACCTCTTCCAATGCTGGTGTTTATCAGCCTTTACCTAGCCCAAATCAGCCATGGGAGTGTGTAAGTATGGATTTTGTTGTTGGATTTCCTAAAACCAAATCATGTTTTGATAGCATCTATGTTGTGGTAGATAGGTTTAGCAAGATGGCCCATTTTATTCCATGTAAGGTCACTCATGATGCTAGTCACATTGCTCATTTGTTTTTCAAGGAGGTTATTAGAATTCATGGTTTACCTATCAGCATTGTATTAGATATAGATTCAAAGTTTATTGGTCATTTTTGGAAGACTTTGTGGTAGAGATTGGGTACTAACTTGTCTTTCAATTCAACCTATCATCCCCAAATGGATGGCCAAATAGAGGTGGTCAATAGAACACTTGGAAACCTTCTTAGATGCCTGACAAAGGAGTATGGACAAGCTTGGGATCAGATCATCCATCAAGCTGAGTTTGCCTACAATGACAGTGTGAATAGGTCAACCGGTAAAAGCCCTTTTGAGATTGTGTATGGCCTTCATCCTAGAGGTGTTCTGGAGCTCAAAGATGTTGGAAAGATGGGACAACAGAGTGGACATGCTTTGGACATGGCTCAATCCATGCAAGAGGTTCATGAGTAGGTTAGGACAACCCTACTAGACACCTCCCAAAGAATCAAAGAAAAAGTAGATGAGAAAAGAAAAGATATACAATTTGCAGTTTGGGACATGGTCATGGTTCACTTGAACAAAGCAAGGCTTCAGAAAGGTATCCCTAGTAATCTTCAAATGAGGAGGATTGGTCCTTGTAAAATCTTGGCCAAGTATGGCAACAATGCTTACAAGTTAGACCTACCCGATGATATGGCTTTATCCCCTATCTTCAATGTTGTAGTATAAGGGCACACTTCTAGAGGAGGATAGTAGAGTCTCAAAGGTCTCTCAAGCATTTTCAGACCCGCCCTTACCACTTGCACCCATTCCACAAGCCGAGAAGGTGTTAGACTCTAGAGTTCTCAAACAAACAAGGCATATCATCTATATGGAGAACTTGATCAAATGGCAACACCTTCCAGCATTTGAGGCTACTTGGGTACCTGAGGCAGACTTCTCTAAGCTTGGAGTTCCCCTTTCTTTGTTTCCTAAAGGAGTCACTTGACTTCTTTCTCATTGGGGGAGTATGGTGCAGGAGCACCTAGTTTTGAGTACATTTTCTAGACTTTGGTGTGTTAGTCTTTAGGTTGGTTTTGGTTTTTGAATAATGGACTACTCTTAGGTCCACATGTAGTGCTAGTTAGATCATGTATTTACTCAATTTTGGCTTATGAGCCATTGTAAGCCTAAAATGGCATAAATGTGCATTTTGGTGTCAAACACCTTGAAAATCCTTATTTGGAATTGAGACATGTAATTTTAGTGGGTTTAAGTCATCCTAGGTGGTTTACAATGAGTGACAAGGCATAAAATGCAAAAATGCACTTTTTGGCAAAAGTTGTCAATGTTGCTCGACAACATTTTACAACTTTGAGCAACTTTTGAAAGTTTGAGCATATTGGTGGTTAGGCAACCGATGGAGAGTTGGTTAGGATCTAAATGGAATATAAATTCTCTTTGGATGAATGTAATGAGGCTGGTGAACACCTTGAGAAAATTTTAATACATTTTGAATACCCTTTTCCAGTTTTACCTTGCATTTTTCTCAAATTGTGAGCAGCAGTTCGTACTTCATGGATTGATTTCATTTCTGTTCTTTGATAATTGTTTTGTACATGTTCTTTTAGTTCTCAAGAGTCATTTGAGTTAGTCCTTGTTGCAGGTTTGAATTGAGTTTTTGATTTTATATTGCTCTCGGCCTGAGCAAGGGTTTTAAAGCCCAAACATGGTTCCAGCTTGAAGTCCTTTGAGTTTCCCTCAATAAACCTTGGGACTCGAGCCATGGAACCTTTGTATAGTGTATATAAGATTTTTTTTGAATTGGAAGGCATTAAGAGGCCATTGGACATCAATCCCTAGGCAAGCTCAATCATAGCTTAGTTAGGAAATGATTGAAATTTTGCAAGTGCTTGCAAGGATGTTCAGAATTGGAGATGCCAAGTGTTTGGCATGAGTAAGTGGGGTTTGGTAGAGCCTTTGTCGAATTTTGGAGGTGTGGAAGACTAGGGAAGACATTAAACCCTTGGAAGAAGACCAAAAACCCTTCAAATATGCCATTTTTCGGGTTTCGTACCTGTACGGATAGACCTGGTTTCCTCACCTAATGAATCCAAAAGTTCATCCAAAAGGGTACTCAGATCATAAAAGATTTTGCCTAGTTCTTTGAGACAATTTGGAGTAATTCCTCAAAAATTGATTAGGTAGGGCTAATTAGGGCTCTAGGGCTACTAGGCCTAGAAAATAGGAGAAAGAAGGAGCGATGGAGAAATGAATGAAACCCTATCACAAAACTAGTTGATTGGTTTGGAAAAACCTTAAGGAAACCTACTACAACCCCTGCAATCATACATTATAAGTTTGATAGATTGAGGTTGGATTTACCCTTGTGAATCTCAACCATGCCAGAGTAGTTAGTGAGCACATTTTGATTGGGAGACCTCCTAGAGAGTTTGAAAGTTTTGATTGGTTGATATACTAGTGTAGAGTGAAGGGAGCCCACCAAGAGATCACTCAACTTCCTATTGGATTAGGATTCACTCTCTTTGAGACTCCCTCCCCATCAGTTGGTTAGGTTGATTTTGTGCATCAGTAGCCATTCTTGCTTGATAAAGTATCAAGGCAAATGGGTTATCAACAGGTTCTTGGTCAGCTAGATCTTCTGGATTATTGAATTTGGAAAATATATCAGCCAAATGATTTATCTCTTGATCTTTGTCTTCAGACGGATTGCTGGCTTCCTCTAAATGGCTATCAGGATAAGGGTTGTTAGGAAGAAATCTCCCTAAAGCATCTCTTTTTCTATGCATACAATATCAACTCAGTATCAACCAATTCCACATAAATAATTTGTGGAAGAATTATGGGCATAACTCATTCAAATGACAGAATATTCTAATGCAGCAGTATTTAAACAAGAATAAACTAAAAATGACCCTAAAGAACTTCTTAGTTTGACACCATTCCTGACAACGATGCCAAAAATGTCCACCTCCTTTAATGGTTCAATAACTAACCCCTGAAAGCTATAACTTAGATATTACACGTCCATACTAATTAGCAATCAGACTCATTATGGAGGTTCATTTAACTTATCAACCCATGGACATGAACTTGAAATGGAAGTTCATGCATGTGCTTAGCCAAGTCAAATAAGACTTCCTCAATAGAGATATAACACAACATGCCCCTAAATAGACTTAACTAATTGTACATGATTAATTAAGAAGGTAGTTGCAACATTCAGTAGAGAAAGCTCCTCTACGTTGGTTATTCCTTGACTCCTTCAACAACCGGTGAGCTAGTAAGAATCCCACTCCTTGTTGCAAGCTTCATCATAACACCACTTTCTTAGTACAAACTTGCAAAACATGTTAGCACATACAAACAACCACATTTCCCAAATAATCTTGAAATGACATTTTTTCTAGCATATGCACATTTAATAGATAAATACATAGCATATGCATTAGTATCATGGATTGTTTCAAGGTTACACTTAAGCCCAAAAGGTAACAACTTGCAAGGAAATAACATAGTAAATAGTGTCATCATAGTATCAAAGTCCGAAGTATCATCCTGAACATCATAACAAATCCTTATAAAACATGACTATAAACTTGTCTCAGTAGGGAGGCTGAGATGGGTTTTCAAGGAGTTGATCTGATAAATACATAATGTTTTTGCAACAAAGAATGAAAGACACAATGATGCAGTTGTTGTAAGGTGTATGCCCTTGGTCTCCTTATGTTGTGCAATGCAATGCTCGAGTTTGTGACATGGCTTAACTGATTCCTATGGATTCTATAAGTCTAGTGGTTGTATCGGGAATTAATAGGTCAATCTTTTTGTGCAAAGAAAACCGTACTTCTAACAAGTGGTATCTGAGCTTGGGTCATAGGTTCAAACCCCCTCGCTTGCATAAGGGGGGGGGGGGGGGGTGGGGTTGTTGCAAGGTGTGTATCCTTGGTCTCCTTGTGTTGTGTAGCGCAACGCTCAGGTTTGTAACTTGGCTTAACCACCTCCTATGGCATCTATAAGTCTAGTGGTTGTATCGGGCATTAATAGGTTGATCTTTTGGTGCAAAGGTAACCGTACTTCTAACAATGACATAGTAGGAGGCCAAGGTAACAAAAGCAAGTGTGCAGCAAGGCGACATAGTAGGAGGTCAAATTAACAAAATTTGTTTTCTGATTTTTTCTTAAAAACCTAGTTTTAAGCGATGTAACTCATTTCTTAAAAACCCTTGTCTTTGAATTTTTTGTTAAAAACCCTTCTTTAATGTACAATTTTTTTGTGTAGAGGTTGAAAACACAGTTCAAGGGTAGTTTTATTATGGGGTTTTTGTTGAGGCAGTTTGAAATAATAATTTTTAAGTATGTATATCAACCCACCTAAATTTGCCAATTTGCCATTTTGGACGAGAACCGTGAAAAGGATTTGTCGTTTACACAATAATACGAATGCCTAATTTTGTATACTCTAAACCTGCTTTCCCATGCCATTTTATTTGTGGAAGGGTCTTTTAGAATTGTTTGAAAACCCCATTATTTGACTATTATGAAGTGTACATTTAAAAACACAAGGCTCTTATGCATTTTTTACAATTGTAGAAGGAACATGAGAATGGTGCAAATGATCCATTCTGTATGTTGTGAACCTACTGTAGCATGTTATTTTTAATGTTGAAGGGTTTTCCACATATGTTCGAAAAATCCCATTATTTGAACATTGTGAAGTGTAGGCTTAAAATAACAGGGATCTTTTATTCAATTTGTAGAAATTGTTTATAGAATCATTATACCTATTTTTTTTTTTTTTTTGTAATGTTGGTGGGCAAGGGTTTGTAAGTAAATTTGGAGAAATGAAATGTAAGTTGGAAACGCTTGTTGCAAAAAAGAATGTCTTTTTGAGATGGGAAGAAGAGTGAATAAACAACTAAACCATTAAGAGAGCTATAATTGTTTGATGTTTAGTATGCTGGGTTAAATTATAAATTTAGATATATTTGAAAAACAACTTGTGTTTGTCAATATGTCCCTTCCAGATTGACACTTTGTATTTAATCAATATCTATAATATTACTACTAATAGAATTGTAATATTATTTGTAGGCTACATGAAACATAAGATTTATTTTTACATTGATAATGTGTTTATATTATGTTGACGAGAAATGTAATGGAAAGTCAAGTGGTGGGTCTTTTCATTGTATCTACTTGAAAATTCTTTTGATGACCTCTTTGTTTGGTATATAGAAACCTCCTCTCAATACGAGGAGATAGTAAATATTAGGGATTGCTTGACTAGAACAATATGTGATAGCTATTGTTGTATGCCTTTTTTGTTGTCAAGTATAATAGTCTCTGTCTCATTTAATGTTGAATAATTGCACAATGTTTTTTATTGTGCAATCGCAAAACATTATGAGTGTACATTATAAAACATAACGTGTTTTGAAATCTACAATTTGTGATAGTGACACATCATGTGTAAGATAATGTAACATAGAAGATAGATAAATAACAAACAAATATTGAAATTTAGATAGATAATTAACAAACTCATTGTTGGAATTTTTGTTGCCATATCTTAAAATTGTAACAGATAATCACAATTGATATTAGTGCTTGGTGATAATTTCTTAATTTCTTAATTTATTTCATTGAATAGTAGGTTATGTATGCAGTATACTAAAACTTCAAAACTTGTTTCTTTAAAAATACCCAAAATGCTCAAAATTAGTATTCCACATTGTCACATATTCATCTCTTATTATGTGTATCTAGTTACAACATGAGCTTGTGACACCCCCATTTATAACCCTTAAAAACTCTATACTACATGCCAAAGAGTCAAATTCCAAAGCCACTTATTATCAAGGAACTAATGTTATCAAAATTCTACCCATTTTCCAATCAAGGCAATGCATAGAACACACAAATGCCTTACCTTTCATAGATAGTATCCCTACACCCTCATGCAATTGAAGTTCCTATTGCTAGATTTGACTAATGTATGGCTAATCTGAAGAAATTTACAAAGAAGAAATTAAAATATGTTGCTTCATGCTTTCATGTTACAACACATGCATCTCTTCACCGTTGCTATTAATTAGGTGGTCCACCCTTATCTTCGGTTTTGTAACCCATAAATGCCAATACTCTCCCCCAAAATCAAAATGAAAACTAGAAACTACAACTCAAACAAGTAGGACACATAACTTGTTTTTGGTGATACCAATTACTTCTTTTCCTAGATTCCCCTACATGAGGAATTGGTCTTTATTTTGTGAAAATTCCTATTTGTTAGCTCTAAAAATAGATAATATACAACACTTGTGTTTTGAAAACAATGTGTATAAAATCATCTTAATTATGAATCTGCCCTTCCTAGTGCAGTCATGGTTAGGAGGGACCTCAATGAGATATATCAAAAACATGCAACAAGTGTAAACATAACGAAAGGAAGACAAGATGATGGAGACAATGTAAAACTAAATGAATTAGATCATGAAAACTGCTTACAAATGATCGTTAACATCTGGGCTACAAGATTCGGCTCATTGGCCTGCTACATACATGCTCAATTACAGAATCAGTCAACTCCGGACCTCTAAATTCTAAGATATATCTTCTATATTTTTTGGAATGATTTCTAATGCTCAATTACAATAATTTATATGATTCAGGGAGATCCGATCAGCCCAAGAGGGATCAAACAATGATGAACATGATGAAACATGAAAGACCACCAAGTCGGCCTCCGCCAAAGAGAATTCTCCAGAAAATCCAAAGGATGAAGTGCAGATCAGAGGGAAGGTCGGCCACACACCAAGGAACATTGGAATCAATGAACTAAAGTTCCACAAGCTATGGAAAGGATCCACAAGATTCACCAATAGCGAATAGGTCCAAGTGGTTCCAAGGTTCCAAGCAATAAAACTGTCTTAGAATCCAGAAGCGATAACTTGTTGGAAAATGATCCAAACGTCCCATGGTTTTGGGAAAAGGAAGATGATCATGTGCACAAGCAAAATCCAGCTCCACAAGATTCAGTGAGCAAATGCAAGAAAATGCAGAAAGAAATGTTGAAACTACAAAATAGGAACAAATTGAAAAAAGAAATGTTTTTGGTCAATGTAAGATTGCCAAGAACAAGGGATGCTCCTGCATCAGACATATGGGGTTTTTGAAAAAAGTGAGTCCCTCACTTTGTTGGGGTCAGAGGAAAACTAAGGCGGTCCACCTCTGCAGGAGAAATCCAAGATACTCCTTGTACTGACTGCTCCGAGTACTACACCCAATCCTACTGTCCAAAATGTCTTCAATCTGATCTGGTTCCTTATGGGGCAACTATTTATCCAAGTCTGCAATGTTGTCTTCACTGAATTCTGATTCATGATACCGATGTAGAACTGCAATGTTGAATATAGGTGAAATACTCAAATTATTTGGTAGCTCCACTTCATATGCATTTTCAAAACTAAACTTCCTCAAGATCTTACAAGGTCCAAACTTCCTCATCTGCAACTTGTTATAGGTTCCAACTGAAGATCTTCTTTTCTTAGATATACCATAACTTCATCACCAACTTCAAATTCTTTACGTCTTCTCTTCTCATTTTCTTTCTCCTTATACTTGATGTTGATATCCTCCAAATTCTGCTTAACCTGAATATGTAAGGCCTTCATATGATCTGCAAATTCTTCTGCTTCTACACTCTACTTGTCTTCAATACTAATGTCCTTCAATTATGATATACCTCTAGGGTGTGCTCCAATAACCATCTCAAAAGGTGTTCTTTCGATACTCTTGTTCACTGAATTACTGTAAGCAAACTCTGCTTATGCAAGAATCAAATCCCAACTTCTGGTCTTCTCTCCAACTAAACATCTCAATAAATTTCCTAAGCTCATGTTTACTACCTCTGTCTGTCTATCAGTTTGTGGGTGAAAAGTAGAACTGAATTTCAAATTTTTCTTCGTATTCTTCCAATGTGTCCTCCAGTCTGAAACTATGCTCTTAGGTAATCCATGTAATCTCACCACTTCCTTGAAAAATAAGTCAGCTACATGCACTGCATCTGATGTCTTCTTACAAGGTATGAAATGATCCATCTGCGAGAATCTATCCACCACCACAAATATATAATCATTTCCTCTCTGTGTCTTAGGAAATCCAAGTATGAAATCCATGCTTATATATTCACAAGGTCTCTCCAGCACCGTCAAAGGTGTATACAATCCCACATTTTGACTACTATCTTTTGCAACTTGACAAACTTTACAACTCTGCACACATTTCCTAACATCCTTATGAACCTAATGCCAAAAGTAAGGTTCACTCACTAATGCCACTATTTTGTCAACACCAAAGTGTCCGGCTAATAATCCACTATGCTTCTCCTTTATCAGATTATCCCTCATAGAACTCTTAGGTATGCACAACTGAACTCCTCCAAATAACATCCCATCCCGAATGAAATAATCTAGCCACTGACTTCTATCTACCATAACTGGTGCTCTACATGCTTTCTAAGGATTTGCAAAATCCGGGTCATTATCATACAAGGTCTTCAACTCTTCAAATCCTAATACTGTCACTCTCATCTTTCTCAACAAATTTATTCTTCTACTTAATGCATTAGCAAATTTGTTTGACTTTCCACTCCTATGCTTCAACATAAAGGTGTAACTCTGGCAAAAATTCTACCCATCTCATATGTCTCTGATTCAACTTACTCTGACCATTCAAATACTGCAAGGCTTGATGATTAGTATACAACACAAATTCCTTAGGCAATAAGTAATGTATCCACTTCTTCAAGGCCTGAACTATGGCATAAAAGTCCTAATCATACACCAAATATCACTTTCTTGCATCATTCAACTTTTCACTAAAATAAGCTACTGCTCTCCCTTCTTGACTTAACATGGCTCCAATTACATTTCCACTTGCATCACAGTCCACTTGAAATAATTTGTTGAAATTTGGTAAAGCTAACACAGGCTTCTCTGTAACTTTCTTCTCAGGGTCCATCTTCAATCCATCCGTAGATATTACAAATCCCAAATAGACCAATTCTTCCTTCATGAAAGTACACTTCTTTAGATTTATCAACAACTTCTCCTCTCTCAACCTCCAATAATTTCTTCAATACCTCATTCATCAACCTCATGAAAGTACTTGGTGCATTTATCAACCCAAAAGGCATCACCAACCATTCATACAATCTTTCATTTGTCTTGAATGTTGTCTTCCACTCATTTCCTTCTCTAATTCTAATATGATGATATCTACTCTTCAAGTCTATCTTTGTATAATATTTGGCTCCAATCGAGAGATTCATTATGTCATCCATCATAGGTAAAGGAAACTCGTACTTCACTATGATCTTGTTTATTTCTTTGGAATCGGTACACACCCTCCATTTTCCATTCTTCTTAGGTGCTAATACTATTGGTACTGCACAAGGACTCATACTTTCTCTGATCAAACCTTTCTTCAACAATTCATGCATTTGTCTATTCAACTCTTCATTCTCTGCTGGTGTCAACTGTTGTGCAGCTTTGTTAGGCAAACTAGCTCCGAGAATTAGGTCCATGCAATGATTGATACTCCTTACAGGTGGTAATCCATCAGACACATTATCTGAAATGATGTCTCTGTATTTTGTCAACAACTCCTTTATTTCCTTCGGTTATTCTTCATGCTCCATATTCTTAGTCTTCTTAGGAACTAAGGCAAAACACACATTCTCATGTCTCATTTCATCCAGGAATTTCTTTCCATCCACCAAACAAATTCTAGCACTCATATAGACTTCACTCTTCAAGGGCTCCTCCAAGGGTAACAAGGTTTGTTTCATCCCGTTTGCCACAATAGTGTATATGTTCTTCCTTCCATCATGTATTGCCTATCTACCGAACTGCCAAGGTCTTCCCAACAAAAGGTGACAAATATCCATAGGCATAATATCACACAAAACTTCATCATGATAATTTCCAATTTTCAATTTCACCAAGCATTGCTCACTTACTAACAACTTACGATCATCCTAAATCCAAGATATTTGGTAAGGCTTAGGGTGTTTCGATCTTTCCAACTTCGATTTATTCACCATTTCTTCTAAAACAAGATTATTTGAACTACTGTTAGGACCCAGAGGCAACTAAGAGGGGGGGGAGGGGGTGAATCTGTTGTCTATTAATTTCAACCCAAATATACTTTAACCAAACTTGGTACTTAATACTGGTAAACCAAACTTAATGTTGGTAAAAAGATTAACAGTTAATAATAGTACCGGTGAAACTTAATGCATGAAACAGAAAGAGAAACAATATCCACAACACATAACACAAAGATTTATACGTGGAAACCCTGTAAGGGGAAAAACCATGGTGGGAAGCCTTACCTAGAATCAAATGATACTACTGCAGATAGTATGTGTATACAAATGGGGTCTGCACATGCAGATAGGCCAGCTGCCTAGAGCTCACTACTCAATCACAAAATGAGAGTCACACTGACTACAATTGGATGATTAAATCAAATGATAATATACTGCTCAAAGTAGCATCTCCAATGTTGGATTCAGTACCGGTTAAGCTCTGATTGTCTCCTTCAAACCTTCCTTGAATATTCAAATGATGTCTACGTGAGTAGCTCTATTTATATTTGCATATACGAAATATCACAACCTTATATTACCTTATCTCATCTCCTATCTCAATCTCACAATTGAGATCTTACCTATATACCAAAACCTAAGACCAAATGTGTAGGTCGGCTTACTAAGAATAATATAATAAAATCTATTACAAGTAAGTTAAGATACGATGCATCATGTTGGCTCAACAACAACATTAATTGATTAAACCATCTCCATAACATGCTGTGCTGATCTGGAATAGATAACGCTTGCCGGTCCATAACCTAGACCCATTTGCTGGTAACAGCAAATATGTTAAACCGATTAGACCAATAACAAAATCTCCAAAACCAAGTGTCCAAACCATGTCTTTGACATAACCAAGTGATCTCCAGATGATAACAAGTCATCCTCAATGCCGGTGAACAATATAACTTGTCGGTGAATCAGATACCGGTGACTGTGCATAAGTCACTGAGTCTTGCCGGTGAACATAACCAAAGATCTCCAAAAGGATAAGTGTTGATAAGTGTTGGCATCAATGACAAAACCAATGCAACATATCCATAATATCAATAATCTCCCCCTTTGGCATTGATGGCAACACAAGATGGAAAAACCATCTAAGTGCCAAAGCAAAAATGCCAAAAACCAAAAACCAACAATCTTAAGAATAGATCAATACCAGAGATCAAAATACAAAATATCTCTCCCCTTAGGATAATGAAATTTTTTCCATAGATATCTCTCTCCCTTTGACATCAAATGCCAAAGCAATACAAATACCAGATGTGATTAGTTCATAAAACTAATTACAAATACCAACTTATCCAACTACTCCCCTTGCGAAGTAGCTCTCCTCCATCAAAGCCGGAAAAAGGTTTCTCTATAAATTCTACTGGTTTGATGCCAAGCATCAACTGTCTAAGTCTCTACTGGTGAGGGTATGACCCCAAGATGCTCTCTGAGATATTCAAATGTTTTCTTAGGCAAAACCTTAGTAAAGATGTTTGCAATCTTCTCTTTAGTATTCACATAAACCAATCTTACTTCTTTTGCTTCTACATCCTCTTTCAAAAAATTGTATTTGATAGAAACATGTTTAGTTTTAGAGTGAAATACTGGATTCTTAGATATATCAATTGCTGCTGAATTATCACAATAGATGATTATAGGTTCTTTGCATTCTACCTTTATGTCCTTCAACATTTGTTTAATCCATAATACCTGAGTACAATTGGTTGCTGCTGCAACATATTCTGATTCTGCTGTTGATAATGATGTACAACTCTGTTTCTTGCTCAACCATGAAATCAATTTTCTACCAAGAAAGAATGCCCCACTAGTGGTTCTCTTTATGTCATCTACATCTCCTACCCAATTAGCATCGGTGTATGCACATAAATCAAAATTTTCATCCTTAGGATACCATAAACCAAGATTTGTTGTGCCTTGTAAATATCGGAGAATCCTTTTTACTGTTGATTCATGATTTTCTCTAGGATTACTCTAAAATCTTGAAACAATGCACATTGCATTCATTATATCAAGTCTTGTTTGTGTCAAATACATTAAACCTCAAATCATAGATTTGTATCTTGTCGGATTAATAGGAGTTGAATCATCTTTCAATGATAGTTTATCAGTTGTAGTCATAGGAGTACTTATCGGTTTAGAGTTTTCCATACTAAATTTCTTCAGTAATTCCTTCAAATACTTTGATTGACATTAAAATATACCTTTATCAGTCTGAGAAATATGCAATCCTAAAAAGAATTTTATCTCCCCAATCATAAACATTTCAAATTCTTCTTGTATCTTGTTAGAAAAGTCTTTACACAATCCATCTTCTCCTCCAAAAATGATGTCATCAACAAAAACTTCAATAACCAAAATGTCTTCATTAGTTACTTTGAAGTATAAGTTGTTGTCAGCATTACCTTTAGTGTAACCAAGTTTCATAAGATATTTGTCCAATCTAGCATACCAAGCTCTAGGAGCTTGCTTCAATCCATATAAAGCTTTCCTTAACCTGCAAACCATATCTTTATCATTTTTTAAGGAAAATCCATCAGGTTGTTCAATGTAAACTTCCTCTTCAAGATCACCATTCAAAAATGCACATTTAACATCCATTTGATATACTTTATAGTTTTTGTGTGCTGCAAATGCAAGAAATAATATGACTGCCTCAATTCTAGCTATCGGTGCAAAGGTTTCATTGTAATTAATTCCCTCTTTCTGTGAATATCCCTTACACACTAGTCTTACTTTTTTTTCTGATTACCTTACCATCTTCATTAAGTTTATTTCTGAATACCCATTTAGTTCCAATTACATTTTTTATTTTTAGGTTGGGGAACCAATGTCCATGTGTTGTTGTTTTCAATTTGTTCCAATTCATCTTCCATAGCCTTATTCCAATGTTTATCTTCACATGCCTCAATGACATATGCTGGTTCAATTTGAGAAATTAAACATACCTCTTCATTTGCCAGTCTTCCTCTTGTCATAACTCCTTGATACTTATTCCTAATTATTTGACTTTCAGAGTGATTCAATCTTACATACCGGGGTGTGTTCACTTGATGTTGTTCTTCAGTCACTGTGGAATTATCTGATGATGTCAGTGTGATTGGATCAACATTCTATGTGAGTGCATTTGGTATAGGTTCATTTGTGATTATCTCAACTGCTGGTTCAGAATCCATAGACCTTGAATTTCTTCTAAAATGTTCATCAATCTTCACATTTACACTCTTAATGATTTTCTGCAATCTCTTATTAAAACATCTATATGTTTTTCTTTTAGATGAATACCCAAGAAATATTCCTTCATCACTTCTAGGATCAAATTTACCAATATACTCATCTCTCCTAATGTAACATTTGCTTCTAAATATTTTGAAGTACTTAAGAGTAGGAATATTACCAAACCATAGTTCATAGGGTGTCTTACCAATTTCACCTTTGATGTGAACTCTGTTGACAGTGTAAACCGTTGTATTCACTACTTCTCTCCAATACATATGAGGTAGAGTTGCTTATGATATCATGCTTCTAGCTACATCCAGAATAGTTCTATTATTCCTTTCCACAACTCCATTTTGCTGAGGTGTCTAGGGTGCTGATAGTTGTCTTCTTATTCCATTCACTTCACAAAATGTATTGAACTCCTTAGATGTAAATTCACCTCCTTGATCTGATCTTAAAAATTTGATTTTCTTGCCAGTTTCACTCTCTACAAGTGCCTTGAATAATTTTAATTTCCCAAAAGCTTCTGATTTCTCCCTGAGAAAAGTAACCCAACACATTCTAGAATAATCATCAATGATTAGCATAAAATATCTATCTCCATGTAGACTTCTTGTTCTTGCCGAACCACATAAGTCAGTATGAATTAAATCAAGAACATCATTGGTTTTCTCATAAATACTCTTAAAAGTTGTTCTAACTTGCTTTCCCATTTGACATTCCTTACATATCGGATATGAGACTTTACAATCTTAGGTAAATCCCTTACTACCTTAGATGAACTAATCTTCACAATGCAATCAAAATTTACATGACAGAGTCTTTTGTGCCATAACCAACTTTCATCAATGTGTGCAATCAAGCATGTCTTTTCAATGTTATTCAAATGAAAGATATTACCTATAGTTTGATTACCGGTTGTAATTTCCAAACCAGTTCTATTCATGATTTTGCATTTACCATTCTTGAATTGTAACTGAAATCCTTTTTCAACTAATAGACCAACACTCAAAAAATTGTGCTTCAAACCTTCAACATAAAAAGCATTTTTAGTATAGTGCTTACCATCAAAAGATATAGTGCCTTTTCCTCTAATCAAACAAGCTTTGTCATCTCCAAATCTTACTAGACCTCCATTGTATTCTTGAAAAGATAAGAATTTACTTTTATCACCAGTCATATGATATGAACATCCAGAATCTATAATCCATTCATCCTTTTCTTCAATTTTAGTTGCCAAGGCCTTCTCTACCAGTGGAATAGTAGGTGCCAGTTGATCTTCTATTATTGCAATAAAAGCCCATCCATTGTCTCCTAGTTCTTCATCATAATCATCAGTAACTCCTTCATCAACATAGTAACAAGATTTGTCTCTATTTTTCTTGAATCAGTATCTCTGATATTCAGGGTTAGGCTTATATGTTCTTTTAATTTCTTCTCTTAATCTTGCATGTCTATCCGGACATCTAGATTCCATATGACCAATTTTATTACAGTTAAAATATTTAAAAGGTTCTTTACCTTCATACTTACTTCCAATAGGACCTTTAGGCATTTTCCTTGCAAATAGTGCTTCAAGCTCTTCAAGCTCTTCATTTTCTCTCCTGATGTCTTCAAGTTCTCTTGCATAAAGTGCTTTCCAATTAGATTTATCAGCTGATGATAAAGATGATGCAGATGATGTAGATGATGATGCTTTGAAAGCTAAATCTGTTTTAGTTGTAGCAGCAGGACCAAATTCCTCAAGCTCAAATGCTGAAAGTTTTCCAATCAAGGTATCTCTAGACACTGATGTATTAGGCATAGTTCTCAAATTATTAATAGCAATTACTTTCATTTTGTATACTGGTGGCAATTCTCTTAAAACTTTAGAAACAATTTCATCTTCACTTAAGGAACCTCCACAACATTGTATTCCCAAAACAATTTCATTAACTCTTTCCATAAAAGAAAAAAATATTTCATCTTCTTCCATTTTCAAATTTTCATACCTGACCCAGAAGCATTCCAGTTTTGCAATTTTGACAGTGGTATCTCCTTCATTCAATATCTCCAATTTATCCCAAATAGCTTTAGCAGTAGACCGGTCTGATAATCCCATGATTTGGTGATCTGACAAGGCACTCAAAAGTGCTTCTCTTGCTTTGCAATCATTTTCTTGATCCTTACCCAATGTAGGTGGATTATGTTGATTCGGTGTAGGACCAACATAGCCATTCTGTGTAACATCCCATATGTCTCTTCCAATGCAATTTAGACAAGTCTCCATTCTGATCTTCCATATGCCATAGTTAGTTCCATCAAGTTTCAAACTGTCCTTCCTGAAATAGTTAGTTGCCATAGAATCTCCTCAAGTTGTTAAACTTTTGTAAAAAAGAGGACTAGGATCTGATACCAATTGTTAGGACCCGGAGGCAACTGAGAGGGGGGGTGAATTAGTTGTCTATTAATTTCAACCCAATTATACTTTAACCAAACTTGATACTTAATACCGCTAAACCAAACTTAATGCCAGTAAATAGAATAACAGCTAATAATAGTACCAGTGAAACTTAATGCATGAAACAGAAAGAGAAACAATATCCACAATGCATAACATAGAGATTTGTACATGGAAACCCTGTAAGGGGAAAAACCACGATGGGAAACCTTACCCAAAATCAAATGATACTAGTACAGATAGTATGTGTATACAAATGGGGTCTGCACATGCAGATAGGCCAGCTGCCTAGAGCTCACTGCTCAATCACAAAATGAGAGTCACACTGACTACAATTGGATGATTAAATCCAATGATAATGTACTGCTCAAAGTAGCATCTCCAATGCTGGATTCAGTACCGGTTAAGCTCTGATTGTCTCCTTCAAACCTTCCTTGAATATTCAAATGATGTCTACATGAGTAGCTCTGCTTATATTTGCATATACCGAATATCACAAACTTATAATACCTTATCTCATTTCTTATCTCAATCTCACAATTGAGATCTTACATATATACCAAAACCTAAGACCAAATGTATAGGTCGGCTTACTAAGAATAATATAATAAAATCTATTACAAGTAAGTCAAGATGCAACGCATCATGTCGGCTCAACAACAATATTAATTGATTAAACCATCTCCATAATGTGTTGTGCTGATCTGGAATAGATAACGCTTGCCAGTCCATAACCTAGACCCATTTGCCAGTAACAACAAATATGTTAAACCAATTAGACCAATAACCAAATCTCCAAAACCAAGTGTCCAAACCATGTCTTCGATATAACCAAGTGATCTCCAGATGATAACAAGTCATCCTTAGTGCCAGTGAACCAAATACCGATGACTGTGCATAAGTCACCGAGTCTTGCTGGTGAACATAACCAAAGATCTCCAGAAGGATAAGTGTTGATAAGTGTTGACATCAATGACAAAACCAATGCAACATATCCATAATACCAACAACTACCACTATCAATGACTACTTTACAACACTTACCGATACCTTACATCTGGTCTTGAACAAATTTATCCTCTGCAAGGGCTCTTCATCTTCTCCAATATGACACAAAGCTCTCCTCATCATCAACAATTCTCCATCTTTCGGTTTGTTAGTTGATCTGGTGGGGATTTCTTCCACCAATGTTGTTCTCCCAGTGTTCTTCATTTTCTTACATTTGAAAGCATGATGTCCTCCTCCACACTTAAAGAATGTCCCTCTAAACACTCTCTTATATTGCCTTCTATCATCTTTCCCAAAACTTTCAGTCTTGTAACCATCATGTTCTCTTCTGCGGTAGAAATTTCTATCATCCTTCTGGTATGAACTACCATCTTTACTTCCTTCATTGCCCTTAACTAATTTGTATAGGTTCCTCTTCCTCTTCCTCTTCCTCCTTGAAATCTCCCTCTGGACAACCTTCCACCTCTACCTCTTTGTCTCTACTCATGTCTTTTGTTCAACTTTTCTTCTGCTTTAAGTGCATATTGGTAAGCTTCTTCAACACTCTGCAACTTGATCAAACTGAGTTAGTCTTGTATAGACATCCACAACCCATTCAAATATCTTGCAACTTGTTCAACCTCATCATCAACATGTTTGGATCTTATATTCAACTTGTAGAATGTTTCGGTATACTCCTTCACGCTTGATTCTTTCTGCTTCAAGTTGTGCAGCTTCCAGAACAGATTTACTTGGTAATCAACTTGCATAAACTTTGATTTTAATTTGGCAACCATCTGCTCCCATGATTTGATCTTCTCTTTACCTCTTCTCTATCTATCAACCTGCAAATGTTCCCACCAAAGAGATGCATGACCTTTCAACCAGGTATAGGCATATTTAACCTTTCTTTCTTCTGCGATGTTCTCAAAATCAAAATACTTCTCCATCTTCAAGACCCAATCCATTAATTCATCTGAATCAAACTTTCGAGGACATCATACTCTAGTGGGGTAAAATGTGGTTTAGTGTTCATCCTACTCAAAACCCTTAAGAACCTCTCTTCTTTTGTATCAATCGTCGGTGAATTTGCTACTTGTTCTCCCGGTGCTTCTTCTTCATCATCTTTGCTCACATCTTCAATACACCTCTTTTCTGGTCTGTTTCAGCAGCTTGTAATCAAGCTGCAATTCCTATCAACATTTCCATCACAACAGGGTCTGCATTCCCATATGCTCCACCTTTCCTATTTCCTCTTCTCGCCATCTTCACACGAGTCCTCTGCAATTGTAGGTCAGATCCATAATCCACCACCCCACAACAAGATATTCGGGACAACGCAATCTCCAAAATGAAATCTCGCTCTGATACCACTTGGTGCAGTCACGGTTAGGAGGGACCTCAATGAGATCTATCCAGACCATGTAGAAAGAGTAAAAACAATGAAAGAAAGACAAGATGATTGAGGCAATGCAGAACTGAATGAATTAAATCATTAAAACTACTTACAAATGACTGGTAACATCTGGGCTACAAGATTCGACTCACTAGCCTACTACATACATCCTCAATTATAGAATTGGTCAACTTCAAACCTCTAAATCCTAAGATATATCTTCTATATTTTTTGGAATGATTTATAATTCTCAATTACAATGATTTATATGATTCAGGGAGATCTGGTCAGCCCAAGAGGGATCAAACAATGATGAACATGATGAAATGTGAAAAACCACCAGGTTGGCCTCCGCCAAAGAGAATCCTCCAAAAAATCCAAAGGATGAAGTGCAGATTAGAGGAAAGATCGACCACACGCCATGGAACATTGGAATCAATGAACTAAAGCTCCACAAGCTACGGAAAGGATCTACAAGATTCACCAATAGAGAATAGGTCCAAGTGGTTCCGGGGTTCTAAGCCAGAAAACTATCTCGAAATACGAAAGCAATAACTTGCCGAAAATGATCCAAATGTCCCGTGGTTTTGGGAAAAGGAATATGATTATGTCCACAAGAAAAATACAGCTCTGCAAGATCCGGTGATAAAATTCAAGATAATGTAGAAAGAAATGTTGAAACTGCAAAACAAAGACAAACTAAAAAAAAGAAATGTTTTTGGTCGATGCAAGATTGCCAAGAGCCGAGGATGCTCTTGCATCACTTCCCCATGTGTTGCATTGCTTATTTTGTGTAATGGAAGAGGCAAAAAATAGAGGGTTTGTGGGAGGTATGGGTTTTTTTTGTGTTTTGCATTGCGGTATGTATATCAACTCACCTATATCTACTAGTTTGTCATTCTAGACCGGGATTATGAAAGAGGATTTATTGGTATGCTTTTCAACAACATGATAATTTTGCACATTATATTATTCAGACTAGGCATGTTAAAAATGTGATGGTTTTTCACACTATGTATTATCCGGTTTGGACATGTTTGAAAATACAATGGTTTTGCATATTGTCTATTTTCCAAACTGTCAAAGAGGGCTCTTTTAACTTTCAAATTCAGATTTTGTGGATTTTTTAGTTAAAATATATTTTATTTATTAATTAGGATATTTATGGATAACAAAATATTTTATTATATTAAATGAAGAATATAAATTATTTAATTAATTTAATTATGATGAAATGTAATTATTAATAATTTACCTAATTATTAAGTAATTAGTAGGTGAACTATTCTAATTAGAGTATGTTTGTTAGGCATGATGTGGCATTCGGAAGATTGGAGTGTCTCATTTATAAGAGGAAAACCCCTGACTAGATATCTTAAGGTCTAGTTTTAGGTCATAAAATATTAGTTAATTATCTTATGACATCAATGCTAGGACAACATCAATAGACATGTCATAGGCATAGTGCATAATTGTTTTAGATGGCTTTTATCTTGTTTAAAATATTGATTTAGATATAAGAGATTGATAGATGGAAAATATCTTTATTTAACAAGCTCGTAGAGGTTTTTGTCAATATCCCAAAGCACGTGATATTAAGGTACATGCTTATTTACATGTACAAAAGATCTAAAATCAATTATATTGAATCCATAAAGCATAACTGATTGTACGTAATAAATTCAAATATATTTCTATAAAAATGATTTTCAATGAAAAATAAATAAAAAATAGCAGGTAATAGATTAAAAAGTATGATATCGATAATTTCGTATATTTTTAATATTCTTACGATTCAAACAAATAACAAAAGAAAGTCCACCACAAGCATGCAACATCAAACATAAAGAGAACCTAAACATAAATAAAAAATTCATGTAATGATAAATTTGTTGAAGATCTACATAATTATGAAGATGATTTAGAACAATGTTTTTTGTGAGGTATTGAATCTCATTTCCTTTTTTGTGCATGTCATCTTTTTTTCTTTGGAGGTAGAGGAGAACAGTTGTGTGCTTCACAAGAATTTCTCTATTTTTTTGGAAACCCCTTATTACACTTGGAAATTTAAGTTTGTATATAATAAATGGTGTATCAAGCTTGCGCTTATCTATGTGTTTTGAATTTATTGAGATAGCATTCTTTGAACTTTGAGAAGTGCATGTTCAAAAACAAGAATGGTATCTACAAAATGTTTATTTTCAAGGTTGTGTAACAGGGTGTTTTTTTCTTTGAAATGATTCATTCTGTAACCTTCTAATAGGAAGCTTTTTTCATTACTTTTTTGTGAAATGGTTTCCAACACTAGAGATAGCTATTCTCCACAAGAAATAGGAATTCATACAAAAATACCATACATAAAAAATGTATTACCAAACAAGACGCGACTATTATCCACTCAATATAGCATGTCCTACAAAAATACCATAAGTAAAAATGCATTACCATGCATAGAAATTCTTTGGAAACATTAGTCAGTAGGAACAAGTGGGGTTAATGAAAGAAAACAACTCCATCAAATGAAGCATGAGATGGCTTGTCGTGATGGTTTCAATTTTTTTCTTTTTCCATCTAGCAAATGGTCAAGTGAAAGCACTGACAAGGGGTGGGAAATTTTTCACAATGAGAACTTTTTATCACTGACATTCCAGCCTATGTGGAAGACATGGGGGGATTCATATGAGGCGAGTGCAGGTGATAAAACATAGTCCGTTTAAAATGCCTCATTTTGGAAGATTTTGTAGGAAGCGGTTTCTATTGCTTTTTTGTGAAATAGTTTCCACCAATAGAGATGACTATTCTCCACAATAAATAAAAATATGTACAAAAATACAATACATAAAAAATGCATTACCATACATTCCAAGTCTTTGTTGATGTTAGCAGTGGGAGTAAACTGAACAATTTCCACCACTAGTTGAAAACCCCATGTTTGTCCAAGGTTTTCTACCAGTGGTTGAAAACCCCATTGTTCAAATATTGAGAGATGTGGGTTTAAAAACATGATGGTTTTATATATATATATATATTTTTTATTTAGGTCTGTTACCAAATAGTTGAATGATTTCAACCCAAAAGAAACAACTATGGAGATGAAAGGGGAACAACAAGAGACATGAAAGTTGTCTTGAAATATGTATAGGCAACCTGGGAAACTATGGTGAAATGTGATGTGAAAGAAATATTTGGATGATAATGAGCCATCTAGAGTATTCACTCTTGCCAACTCTACTAGAGGGTTTGCCATTTGGAGAGTCTTGTGGGACAAGAGGGAGATAATAACCAACCATCTCACTTGGAAAATAAGGAATGGCAAAAAATAAAAGTTTTGGAGGGACTTGTGCAATGGTGAAATGGTGTTATCAAATTTCTTTGATGAGTTAGGATGGTTGGAAGGGGTCAAAAGGAAATTTGGGGCTTTTCTTGCAGATTATGTGGACTGCATTGACAAGGAAAAACTTTTCTTTGCCTAGAAAATAGTGGAGGCATTTGTTCCCCAACATTTGGATGTTTGTACCCTTAGAGATTCTTTACGTAGGCGGTTGATTGCATTATCACAAGATTTAGATGAAATTGTTTGGTGTGTTTCACTCTTGAGGATATACAGTGTCAGAGTAGGTTATGAACTTCTTAGAAGGGATGTCTGAGTATCTCACTAGCCTTTGATTTTATATTGGCATAAGAGTAGGATTTTGACGGGTGATAAGGTTGAAAACAATAGGCATCTATGGTCCTAGCATTTTCCCTTTGTGCTTGAATGATAAAGAATCTATGGATCATCTACTTTTGTTTTGCCCCTTTGCTTCTACATGCTCAAACTGGTTAATGTATTCCATTGGTTGGTCAATTGCTAGATAAGAAGGATTGTTTAGTTTCTTGTATAGTTGGCTGATTAGAGGTAAGGATTCATTCTGGGGAGATATTTGGTTGGTAGGTCCATCTATGGTGGTCTAGAAGATCTAGAAGGAAAGGAACAATAGATTTTTCAGTGAGTTGTTCAATTCAGAGAGTCAAGTCATTGAGGATTTGAAAAGGGCCATTTGTGAGGTGGTGGTTTCTAAGATCCATTCTAAAAAGATTGCTTATTTCTTTAAATGGGATGAGTGTATGCAAGATATATGGGATTTACTCAAGGCACTGACATGTATTGAGCATTAAAAATATAAGGATAGGCAGGAAGTTGGGTGGTGTCCATCTGAGAATGGGTGGGCAAGGTTGAATTTTGATGGGGCTACCAGAGGTAACTCGGGGGAAGTAGGGGTCGGATGTATCATTTGAGATTGTTTGGGTAATTGCCTATGGGATTTGTATGGATTTATTGCAAATGACATGAATAATCTTGCGGAGATGGAAGAACTCTTAAGATTGTGTGTCTCAAAAGGTATTCAAAAAGTTGAAATTGAGGTGATTCCCATATTTGTGTCAATGATATATCAAAAGAGCAGATTGTCAGCTAGAGGTTAATACAATGGATACCATGGATCAATGATTGGTTGGAGCAACTATCAGAATATCATATTTCTGATTTCTATAGAGAAGCTAATCAAGTTGCTAATTTCCTAGCAAACCAATGGATTGAGCAGGGTGTGGAATAAATTATCCTTGGCACAAATGACTTATGGTAACATCTGGATAAGTTGGTGAAGTTGGATAAAGAGGGGATTTCCAAGAACAATAGGGAAGAGATAGGTTGATAGTTTTTAATGAAGTTTCTAGTGTGGACTTAGGATTGGGAGAAGCAACTTTTTCTATTCTCAAGGGTGTACCATGTCTTAACTTTGGAAGTGTTGATTATGTCACATGTGGCAGTGTGTTGCAGGGTTCACAACCATTCTCAATGTTTTGTAGAGAAGCAAGGATGTTTCAAGCTAAAATTTTCATAAGATCAAGAATACTAACCGTCAAGTGACTATTTGGGATGCTCTTTGAATTCTTAAGAAGAGATTTGGTCAGATTGCATTGGATTATGGGGATCAAAGAGGAGTTTTTTTTTTGAACTGAAGCTATTTTTGGTAGATTTTTAGAATTTTTTTTAATCCATTGAATTCTATTTAAAGGATCTACAGGAAAATGTAGGAGAGTTAGGTTGGATGCTAGATGCAGAATGGTATTTTCCTCTTTCGGTTGTTAGTGCTTCCATGAAGCTAGGGAGGAGCAATGCAGGAGGTTGTTATTGTTAGGTGATGATAATACTTTAAATGACATGGGAATCATCCTCGATGCTAGTCCAAGAGGAGAGCATCAACATGACGGGGAGGTTTTACAAGCCTCCTTCTATCTGATAGTGCATACTATGGGGTCTGTGGAGATGGGCTATCAGATTGGCAATGAATTTGTGGCCCCTTCTTTCTAGTTGAAGATTGCAGATCAGATCTTCACGATTGAACTGTGTAATTTGTATAAGCCTCTTTCATCCTATTTTGGGAGTGTGGTAGAAGGAGTGAGTGACTTGAAGGATCCTCCCAACAATGTGCCTAAGGTAAAAGGTTGTATTCCATTGCATATCCTATGGAAGGAGTTCCAAGATGGGGTGAGGAACAATGATTTTGGAAGATTGCACAAAATGGTATATTCTGATGATGCTCCCTTTTCAGCAAAAGGAGCTCGTAAAGTAATGAATTTGTGTAGAGGAATTGCCTATTTTTACAAGAATTATGTATCAAGAGTAAGGAATTATTGGTATTTAGTGGAAACTATTTCTTGCAATGTACATTTTTATGAAATCAATAGAGGGCTCCACCCCCATATAGGTAAAACCTACCTTAAAAAAACAACAACAAGAGTCATGAAACAAAGGAATTATATTTTCTATTTATATAAATGCTTTTAGCAAGAAATTATGTTACATAAATATTACATTTTTTTGGAGTTGCATTTTTGGAGTCATTGTGCGTGCTCATTTTTGGAGCTATTGTGGAAACTACCTTATGAAGTTGTTGCTAAAATCTCTAGTGCTCTAGTGTACTCACATATTGTTGTTACTAAAATTTATAATGATGCAATACACAAGCTACTATAAATTTTGGGGAAGGGAAGCCCTCAAACAACAATATATAACCCAATCTACTCACCCACGATGCCTTATACTACAATTTGGTCTTGTTATTTCTAGAGTCATTGTGTGTTCTCATTTTTGGAGCTATTACGGAAACTACCTTTTGTAGTTGTTGCTACTAAAATTTCTAGTGTTGTAGTGCACTCACAAATTGTTGCTATTAAAGTTTCTAGTGATGCATTGCACAAGCCAATATAAATTATAGGGAAGGGAAAATCTTAGACAACATCATACAACCCAATCCACTCACCCATGATACCCTTATACTAAAATTTGGTTTTGTTTTACCATGTCCCATGGCCTTATTCTCAGATATATATCCAATTTTTGAGGTAACACAACCATAGACTGCATGATCATAAATATCATGGTACTCAACAGTGAAACCTAAGGTTTTAAGAAGGGCAACATGGTCTTTTTTTACATGTTTTTCCTTTACTAGTTTTAGAGTTAGTGTTGGTGGTAAACATTCTTGTGAATAGACAACCCTAAACATTAAGAATTTAAAATTGTAAATTATCTAGAAAACCTGAAGCACCTATAATTTGAACAATCTAAGAGAAAACCAAGTTTGTTAAGTCCTGTAATTTGTTTGGACTCTAGTACTTTGCAATCTCCCCGACCCTAGTTTGAAATAGAAAAGTGAATTAAATGCTTCTTAAATCTTCTTCTACATTCCTTAAGTGTAGTATAAAAGTGAATGAAAGGTGTTTTTGATGAGACAACCGTTATTTCCATTAAGATACATGGAATGAAATTTAACCTTATTGTTAGAGATGACTAGAGCCACCTTTTGGTGAATTGGAAGACATGTAAGTATAGTGTGGATTCAAAAATAAGGGGAAATCTTGGAGTTATAATTTCTAAAATATGAAACCACAAAAAAAATTAGAAGGAGCCAAATTGGGAAAAAGTGGGGACCACACTCTAAGACCTAGCATGAATTACTTAAGGCATACTTTTAATTATTAAGGTGATTGGTGATTTATAATGAATGCTAGGAGATAGGGTCAGTTAATAAAATGACATCAAGGGCTAAAGTCACAACTTAAAATACCAAGAGCCAACTACAGGTGGTCAATGATGAAATATAACATAGACTTCAAACCATTAATGAAGAACCTAGTGGTTGTTCCAACTAATTTCCCAAGAATACTCTATCAATTAGCCAATTTAAATTATTGAGATCATGGAATAGTGACCAATGAATAAGAAACAATCATACAATTGTTGTTTGTTTCTCTCCAGGCTCTGCAAAACTTAGGTGGGTTCCCCTTGGCAATATCCACAAATCCTATCATATTTTCATTAGATTATGAAATACATATTGGTTTTGAATAAAAATATACCAAGAAAATTATGTATGATTTAATTTAAATTGGCCTCATTCTTTAGAAATCAGACTATAACTAGCATTAAGAATAATTTCTAACCTATCCAACTCCTATAATAGCATGAAACTAAAGTTGTTTTGATATATAAAGGTAGTTTCTTACTCAAATTTGGGTTGATTAATATATTAGTGCCTATCCTAGGATTATTGAGTCAAATTACAAAAAATAGAGCTGTTCTTTTCAAAAATATACACAATTCAGTGGATGTCAACATTAATGTCTAACATTAAAGGATCCTTAACATGGAAATTGCAAAATTCTACTTTAAATATGGAACATAAATTTAAAATCACTATGATTTTTTTAGAGTATTTTGATTCCTTGATTGAAAAAAATCAACAAACAAAGCATACATCACATAAACACTGTAAAGATGGATTTTGATATTTTGTATTCATGTAAATTTTGAGTATGTGTTCATGGAGATAATTCTACAATAGGTTGTTATTGAAAACCACAATTTGAATTGATATTGTTTCTATAAAGACTTGAACAACAACATATTGCAACTATCTTCTACTAACTCTTAAAAATAGACACAAACTAAAATACTCAACTAAAAATGAGTTCATAACCCTTTACAAATGGCCTTGGATTCCCTTATATAGAACAAGAGAGCAAACAAGCTTCAAGCCATGCACATGCATCACATATTCATTTTACAAACCAAGAGTATGTCAAAGGCATGTTTGAGAAACAAAATAGACTTTTCCCACCAAAAAGAGAATATTTGATTTATTGATGTCATTGAGAAAAGGATCCAAGATCAATGAAGATATTCCTCATCCAAAAATTAACTTTGGTTGATGTTGAGTTGATCTAACCGCATGAGGAGAGCATGTGCTTGTCAAATGATGAAGTGGCATAAGATTTCAATTTGATGACCAATTGAAATTCATATGAATTACATTTCTCTATTTATTTCATTTTAAAACTATTATTCCTAGAATCAGATGACTTGGCAATAAGTAAAATTTATTAGAGGAAAAAATGAAATGCAAATCAAATTTGCATCTACCTAGTGTTTCACCAAAATTTGCAACAATTTTATAAGGTGATTGGGAAAAAAATAAAGAAGCTTGTATAATGGTAGAGTTTACATGCAACTCCATTTTGCAATCTCATTTATTTTATAAATAAAAGATACTATGTATCCTTATTAAGTTAACAAGGGCTATATGTTCATAATATTCACTCCTGAACAATATTTTTCAAAAACATATTGTCATTTTAATCAAACCACTCTCAAGCTTTGAGAAATCATCTAAGTATGTGCTCAACTTTTCAACACTCATTTCTTCTTTAGCATTGATATCTTTAAAAATGGGACCAAGGATGTTCTTGGTGTTTGTTTTCCATTATAAACAACTCTTGAGATTCTCATTTTAATTAAAAAGACGGCATATTTAATCTTGATTTCTCATCAAAGCCAATAAATTCCTTCCTAATCATTCTTGTTTATAGCTCATGTGATACAATAAATGAGAAATATGATTTTATCTTACACATATATCATAAATGGCTTGGTGTGCATTTTGATCCATTAGTACTTGGTTCAACAAAACATTCAGAGCTTCAATCCTTTTCTTTACATGTTTCTCTATACATTATAAATGTACCCTACTTTGAGCATGATACTTTAAATATTCTCTAATTGAGTTGTAGTTGTCCCATTCTTTGTCCAAATGCTTGAGGAGTGACTCTAATTTGTTACCCAATTGAGAATTGATCAAGCTAGATGCCAACTTCTTCTCTCTCGCCATAGTATCTTCAATCTTCTTTTGCAATTCTTCTCCTTTTTCCTTCTCTTCAATCTCCCTCTCTAGCTATGTGACCCTAAATTTTGTCATCCCTAAATGTTGTCTCAATTTTAACAACTCCTTTGATGAGATTGTAGGTTGTCAAGGAGGAATCGATGCAGTCCTAGTGGTTAGTTGTTCCCTTAGCATTTGATTATCCTTTGTTAATTTTTGAATATCTTCTTCTTGCCTTAGGGTCAAATTCCCTGAAAAAGTTTGCATTGTGAGAAGTAATTTGTACATCATTAACCACTATTGTATCTATTGGCCTTCAAATAATCAAATGTTCACAAAATTTATTTTGCTTCTTTATCATTATTAGTTTATCTGTAGCCTGAAAAATAGACTAAATGGCTAATATATCATGCTTGTTAGCAAAAGTAGAGGCCAAAATATAAACCTTGGGAATTTTATAGATCATTAGTTCTTTCAATATCTTCTCTCTTCCTTATATAATCAAAAGAAATAGCTGATGAAATGTCCCAACCTTCCAACAAAAGAATGTCACTATCCTTCACAATTTTTCTCTCCTCTTCAAGGGAAATTGTAGCTAAATTTTCCTCAATATCTTGGTTGTTTCTTTTGAGAGTTTTATGCCACTCTCCAAAGACAATTATATAATGTTCATATCTTCCCTACATTGATCTCTAATAGCCTTGTATAAAAATTGCCTAAACTCATTTGACTTTATGAAGCCACCATAATCCATAAATTGGTTGCAAGATAACTCTTTGATGCCATCTACAACATTTCCCCCTAGTCTCAATTTAATTAGAGTCCTCTATATAGGGGAGGGGTATTTTCTACAACATTTTCCTAAGTGTCATACTCATTATTTTCTTCTTCATGGCCTCCTCAGCCAAGATCAAAACCCATGTCTAGCAATTCCTCTATAGGGTCCCTTCTAGGAGATAAAATGTTCAAAGTGATCACAACCCTTCGGCTTTCTGGAATGGTAAGAGGTGAAAAAGTGGATGGTATTGAAGAATATGCATACTTGGAAGGAGGAGGTGGAGTTGATAAGGGGGAGTATCTTATACAATAGGGGACTCTTGGGCTTATTTTTGTGACTTTGTTAGTCATATCTTTTTATAAAAGATTATTGTTGATACATGAGAGCAGGGGGTTGCAAGGTGGGGTACCCCTCTTCTGAGATTTGGTCCCCTAACCAAGTGGGGATCTGAGGGTAATGCCTCTAAAATCACAATCTATTTATAATTTACCATTGTGTATCTTGAGGGTAAGTGCACAAAGTTGAGTCCCATTTAGGGGAAAATGCATGCATTGGAAAATATGCTGCCAGGAATGGGGTCCCATTATGCTTTAGGGGCCCTGAGCTGAAAAACATAATGGGGCTTCGTTATGAATAGGTCCCAGACCATAGCAGGCCCCCACTATTTATAAACGGGGCCCCATTACATGAAAGCAATTTTTTTAATAGCCCACGATTTCATTTTTTTTAACTCATTTTGCCAATGACAAAGGAGAACCAAAATGGGACCCCATGTTGTCTTGCTATTTTATATTTCTTGCCAACAAATTTTCGGCCTCTCAAGCACATTATTTCTTACATTTTGGCATTTTAATTTTTTTTGGTGTTTTCTATTTTTTTTTTCTTTCTTTTTGTTATTGATGGTTTTAAAAAAAAAATAGTGTTTGTATATTTCTTCTATTTTTCAATGTTATTTATTTAGGAATTTTTAAATAATTGTAAGAAAAAGTTACACATGTTCACTTATAAAAATCACCAAACTATGATTATCATAAATCATCTTTGAACAGTTTGAATAAGATAAATTGACAGACCCAAGTAACCAAGATAACTAAAAACAATTTAAAAACAAGTACTCCTATGTACCAAAACATTCTTCAAGCCCTTTAAAGGGCATACACAAGTTTTGTTCTATCTTAAAAAAAAGGGTATCATCTACCTAAAGGAATCTTCTCATACATGGGTTATTTCCATTTTGTTTTCTCTTGAACCAATGCTACCTCAAGTTAACCCAACGCTACCTCAAGTTAACCCAACGCTACCTCAACTTAACCCTTCACCAACTACTACCATGTTATTTGGCATCTTTTAGAGACTACTCCAAACCTATGTTCTTTTATTCTCTCAATTAATAAAGTCTCTAGTGTAATCTTGGTTACAAGTCATGCATATTATCTCTCATAGAAATCTACCTCTCAAGTGCATTCCTTTACCCACTTCTCCATTCCTCTCTTATTCCCTTCTTAAAACAAATATATGTTGTACCTTCTAGACTAGACAATGTGAATTGTTGATCTATAAGTTGTACAAAAACCTCCCCTCTCTTATCTAAAACCAATAAAGTTAGTCAAAAGATACCCTTCTCCCACTTCTACTACTATTTGTCTTTGAACATATTTACTAAAGTAAATTTAATGCTATTGCCAACCAATACATCCAACATTTACATTTGGACATTCACCATCTTTTGCATTCTATCTGTAGAAATCTAATTGGATTAAAAAATATTTATTCATAGCTTCCTTAGATCCCTCCCCATTCCTATCAATATCAACCAAATACCAATAAGGAAATTTTTTTCATTCATAATTTATTTTAAATTATTTTTTTTCACTAATACTCCCATCATAGAAAAATTTAGAAATAGTAATCATCAAATGTCTTTCTATATTTATGTATACCTACAACCTCTTACATTATTTCATCCTCATATATAAATATTGTTTCATCTAATTATAGTTTCTCATAGCCTCTCTTTGTTTGTTCTTGTGTGAGTGAAAATGTGTGCAAATAAAAGATTGAAGTACTAAACTAACAATCAAAGCAAAACACAACATCCATTCAAATACTCAAGATGAGAATGCTTTAGAAAAGAAATTGGAATTATCAAATAGAATAACAACAATAAAAATGCAAACCAATATCCATTAAATTTGATTGTTCTCCTATTTGATGTGTGCTCATGGCATTTCAGATGCTCGATTTTTCTCCATGATGGTTTATGCAAGGTGTGATTGATGAAAATGATTGTGCAAGGCAAGTAGTTAATTTGGCATTATGATGCTATGATTGTGAAAAAAGTGGAGCAAATGCATAGAAAATGGAGGGATTAAATAGGATTTGGAAAGGAGAGGAAAGGCTTGAGAAATGAGACACTTGTCCTCAAAAAGGACAAGTGGGAATCAACAAGGTGCTATGTAGAATAGGAAAAGTGGCTCAACCAAAAATGACAA
Source organism: Cryptomeria japonica (assembly GCF_030272615.1). NCBI lineage: Eukaryota > Viridiplantae > Streptophyta > Pinopsida > Cupressales > Cupressaceae > Cryptomeria > Cryptomeria japonica. The sequence goes on from NC_081415.1 coordinate 390,155,048, forward strand.
GTGTCTTTGGAAAATAAAAATGGCAATGAGAGGAGTGACATGTGTCCTTGAGGACATCTCTATTTGGGAGATAACCACCCAAATAACAAAAATTCTTTTCCAAATATTAAAGATATTAGGAATGTGCACACACATGTGAGGGGTAGGTTAGAAGGGATATGGTTGGTTATTTGGATATGGTTGGTAAGAACCCATGGGTTAGGCTTAGGACAAGTGTTAGATAAGGGCTTAGATTAGGAGACATATGACTCAATTAGATTATTTAAATTATTTAAATTCAAATAAAAGAACAAAAGGATGACATGAACTAAATAGAATAATTAAATTATTATATTTAGTAGAAGAAGGGTAAAGGGGAATTAATTAATTAAAACATTAATCAATGAATTGAACATGGCCTTATGAATTAAATTAATTTAGCCAAAAGGGATGCCATATTTAATTAAATAATATGAATTATTTAATTAATACAAGCGACTAAGGGAATTCAATTTGATTAAATTAATTAATCAAATTTAAGCGTCTACATTTTGCCCCTCTTTGCGGTGGTGCTAAAATAGTGTCAGTGTAAATACAATAAGGCACCAGCAAAATAAAGAACAATCACGAAAGAAAGAAAAAAGACACCCAATCCAAGTGTGTTTCCAAACCCACCATCACATCACCTCATCGTTCCTCCATATAATTTATCGCCATTCCCCCTCCCCCATCATATAAAGCCAAAAAAATCATCCATATCCTTCTTTCATCCTTTAACTTCACATATCCCCCACATGTTGAATTAATTAATCAAATTTAAGTCTCTACATTTTTCCCCTCTTTGTGGTGGCACTAGAATAGCATCAGTGCAAAGACATTAAGACACCAGCGACATGAAGAAAAAATGTGAAAGGAATCGAAAAGATGCCCAACATTGAGCTGACAATGGGTGGAGGACGAGGTAGGGATGCCCCCTTGAGAGGTTGCATGGGGAACGAAGGCCCGAGTGACGTATTAAAAGAAACATTTCCCCCGCAGACATGATGAAGGACAACGCAAAACAAAGCCTAGGGGTGACAAGAATCAGATGGGAAAGAGTAGTGAATGCAAATGCAATGAATGATATGCATGAAATGATCATGGACTACGAGCACCCTTGGAAATGGGTTAGCATGCAATGAGCACTTATTTTGATTTATTATTGTATATGATGCACCGAGGTACAAGGAACAAAGGATTTCATTATCAATGCGTGGAATGATGTAATATACAAACACAAAAAGGTTAGTCTAACATGTAACTTTGTGGGAAACGATGCTAGAAAAACCACAAGCAAAAGATGTGCCCTAGTGTAACATGAGATAGCCAAGACCTCATGAGGGAACAACAAGGGACACATCAAGAAAACACATGCAAGCAAAACAAAACAAGACCATGCCCCAAGTTTCATCACTCATAGTGTACCATGATATAAAGGATTGTGGTGACCATGAGGAGACAAAATGACGAAGCTCAAATAAAGATAAACACAGATAAAAAAGAATCAAATCCAACACGAGTGCCTCAAATATATTTTTCCAAAAGGATAATTGACAGATGGGAATTCAATGATGTCTAACTTGAGGAGTGATACATCCTGCGCAGACTGATGATTGGATAAAAGGACATGACAAAAAAAGATACATGGAACAATCTCGATGATAAAAATTCTCTAGGATGATTGTTGAAGAACTAGCTGATGGGACATGAGCTCAAGGACATAACTGACTGACGCAAAGGATGAGACCTAAGGACACATATATGTAGGAGATCCTAGATGGAGACACATGACCAACATTATGTACAAGACACAATTTATAAGACACACAAGACCTATGGATGATGTAGGAGGACCCAAGGACAGACACGATGTTGCCCCAGTCAAGATGAAAGGCCATGAGAGATTGATGAGTGATTGAGTGTTGATGTGAGAATGATATATCAAAACAAAACCAGGATTGGATTGATGGTGGATGGAGTGTTGTTGATGTGGGAATGATATATCCTAAAACAACACAAGGATTAGGAAGGATGCATCCCAATAATGATGAAAAGGATTTGGAGATGGAAGCATTATGGATGTGGCTGGGAGATGAAAGGATGAAGGAGGAAGGGGTGGAGGTAGAGGAGGATTGGGAGAGGATCAAGTTATGGATGAAGAGATGGAGGAATTAGGAGATAAGGATTGGTAGATGGATGGATGACTAGATAGATGGTGTGATAGGGTCTCCATGGACTATGTCACAAAGGGATAAGATGCCCTTTTTTGGATATGGCATTCATGATGAGGCATTAGGAGGGATATGATAGGATGAATGATAGGAGGATAAGAAGTTGAGGGAAGTGAATGGAAGATAGGGTGATGGGTGGATAAGAACTATGAAGGCATGCAGAAGGATTAGGTGGAAGGGAGGAAGGGTGGGTGGATATGAAGGTGAATGGAGGCCAAGAGGTGTTTAAAGCATGTATAGATGGTGGCCTTTTGTTTATATCAAGATCCAAAGGAGGATGGAGGAAGTGAAACAAATATGATATGATGGTATAGTAGGTAGATGAAATGGAGGGGATGATGGATGGATGGCTAGAAGAACTTGCCCCCAAGTGTGGAGAGCTAAAGGATGAAGGGAATTACACATAATGCCTATTTGCTAGGTTTTCATCATGGTACTTGTCCAAGGCACCTGTTTGCCGAGTTTACACCATTGGATGAATTTTTCTCTTTACTTTTTTTGATATTTTTTGGATTTTTTCAATTTTTGGGAGGAAATTGACAGATGGATATGGATGAGGATAAATTGATTTGGAAGATAGGTGATAAGGGAGATGGATGGATGACTCAAGCATCAAGTTTCATATCAAGGTAATAGGAGCCCATTTGGAGTTATCACTGGATGTTTGTACAACTTTACTAGGAACGAGTGGATTATAAAAAGGGTCGGATTAGATGGTTGGAATGGGGAAAAATGTGGTGTAAGGGATATGGTAGTGGCAAGTGTTTGGGTGGAATGAGGGAAAGTGAGTGTGAAAGGGGGATGTTGCCAGGAACAACATTGGCACATGTCGTGGAGGAAGTGAGATGAGTGGAGGGGAGATGGATGTAGCATGTGGATAGGATGAAGGAGCTATGATAGGTAGCTTTCAGACATAGGGACAAAAATAGACTTAAGAAATGGAGGGGGAGAATGTTTAGCTGGTGGATTAGTAATGTTGGATGCCATTATTTTTGCTTTGGGATCCACATTGCTCTTGTTTTTTTTTATTTAGTGGGCCTTTGCAGCCTTTGGGATTCATTTTATTTTTGTATCAAATTTTCCATTGTTGGAGCATGCCTTTTGAAGTGGACATGGTGATCTTTATATTGTTGTGGATGTGTAGCTTTATGCATTTTTGTCTTGGCATCCGAATTGTTGCTAGTAGCATTAGGAGTGTGACAACATGGAGGATGTGGAGGGAATATGGATGGAGTGATGGTGGTAGGATGGTGGATAGAATGTGAGGATATGTTCCTTTGTTGATCTCTATTAGGAATGAAAGGTGTAAATTTATGATGGGTGATGGGGATATGGGATCTGTGTATGGGGGGATGAGTAGTACAAGATGGAGCATGGGGTTGTTCGATATAAGGGCCCAAAATGGATTTAGCATGTGGGGGATATATGACGGTGGATTTTGAGATGTAAGGGCCCAAAATGGATTTAAAGGATGAAGGAGAGAGATGGATGGTTATTTTGGCTTTATAGGATGGAGGAGGGGGGATGGTGATAAATGATTTGGAGGAATGATGGGGCGATGTGATGGTGAGTCTGAAAGCATACTTGGATTTAACATTTATTGTACCAACATCTTTGGATGAAGTACCTTGAGATATGTAATCGAGACCATGATATCCTAGATGTGTTTTGACATGGATTGGCTCAAAAGAACCTTGCTCATGTAGTCCTAAGCCATTACCTTAATAGTTCATTTTTTTGACCATTTTATCTAAAATAGGATACTTGTTCTCTGGGTAAAAAGATGCAAGTCCTTTATTAAATGGTGAATGGATGGTGTATATGAGATGTTCTTCTACCGTGAGTGAACTACCATGGATGAATGTAAGTGAACCAAGGGGATGGAGTGATGGTAGTGGGATGGTTTGTATAGGAGGAATTGGAGAATCAAGAAGTGGAGTATATGGGACAAGAGTCTTAAATTGGATGAGGGGATGAAAAGGGTTTTTGAGATGGAGTAGATGGAATGGTAGGATCATGATGTGGATGAATGGATGATAAGGGCTCTTCAAATGGAGTAGATGAAATGGTAGGATCTTGGTTCGGATAGATTTAAATATTTCAACATGCTCTAGAAGAAGATCTTGGCATGATGGGATTGGTGTGGATGATGTGATGAGGGGTGTGTGGGTAGACTCTTCAGATGGGATTTTTATTGACTTGGGTAGATGGAGTAGATGGAAGGATGAGAGGCTCATCAAATAGGGTAGATGGAGTGGAAAAAAGGATGGTAAGTTCATCAACTAGGGTAGATGGAGTGGATGTAATGATAGGAGGATTATCAAGTGGGGTAGATAGAGTGGATGGAAGGATGGGAGGGTCATCAACTAAGGTAGACAAAGTAGATGGAAGGATGGGAGATTCAATGAATAGGGTAGATGAAGTGGATGGAATGATAAGACGTTCATCAAGTGGGGTAGACGAAGTGAATGGAATGATGGGAGGTTCATCAACTAGGGTAGATGGGGTGGTTGGAATGATGTGAGGCTCATCAACTAGGGTAGATGTATTTAGATGGAAGGATAGGAGGTTCATTGGATTGAGTTTGAATGATGGTAGAAGTAGGTGATGGGGATTATGGTTGGATAGTCTTAATGGATGGGAGGTTTTCAATGGTGTTAGGAGGTGGGAGAGGAATGGTAGGTGTGAGAGGTGGAAGGGAAGTTGAAAAAATGGAGGAGGGAATGGAGGGTGGTGGGTTGATATAAAATGGAGTGGACGGTGGTGGATTAAGGTAGGATGGGGTGGATGAAGGTATTTTGGTGTACAATGGAGTGGAAGATGGTGGATAGAGATAGGGTGAAGTGGATGAAAGTGGATTAATGTAGGATGGGGTAGATGAAGGTCTTGTGGTGTACGCTGGAGTGGAAGATGGTGGATTGAGATAGGATGAATTTGATGGTGGTGGATTAAGGTAGGATGGGGTGGATGAAGGTGTTTTGGTGTACTATGGAGTGTAAAATGGAAGATTGAGATAGGGTGGAGTCGATGAATGTAGATTAAGGTATAATGGCGTGGATGTTAGGTCAAGATTGGATGAAGTGGATGGTGTTGGATTGAGGTAGGATGGATGATTAAGATTGGATGGATGATTAAGGTAAGATGGGGGATTGAGATTAGATGGAAGAGTGAGGTAGGATGTAGGATTAGGATTAGATGGAGGAGTGAGGTAGGATGGGGGATTAATATTATAGACCGTGTAATGAATTTGGGGATATGATATGGTGTATTTGGATTATGGATGTAAGTGGTAGTGTTGTTATGAAAATATGAAGGTTAAGATAGGATCATGGGAGAAGGTGGAGGCATGGATGTTTCATATGAGGGATACGTGGTATTGGGGATTGAAATTTCCAAATAATTTCAAGCACCCTACTATTGAAAATGGTGGCCACTTTATCGAAATGGAACATAATGGATGATGAATGATTTGAGAACCAAGAGTAAAGGAGGATAAGATAAGGATGTGAATAAATTAATTCCAATGAACCCCCATGAAAGGTTGTTAAGCTACCTTGTATTTCACATATACATCCATTCCCTTCAAGTCATAAGAGTCTATATATTCTAAGCATATTAAAATCTCTATCCCACTTCATGCATGAGTTAAGAACTCTATATAATCCTTAATCACCCCATCCTCATAACCCTAGGCATGTCATATATATTTGTTCCAAAGAGTGATATCATGAGACATTTTTCTTATGAGGATGATAACATCTCATAATAACTTTCCATCTCAAATTCTAGCATGTCATACCCTAATATGTTATTCCTACATGTTCCTCAAAAGACTTAATATGTATTAGACCTGCTAATATGTTGTCCCAACCTGTCAACTACCCAATATGTACTCTTGGCTTGCTAATTTTGCTTGCCAATTGTTGTAGATTGGTGTTTTCAACCTATAGGAAAGAAGGTGTCTATAGAGAATGAAACTACGTAAAAATATGAAATTAGATGAAGAACCATTTAAAAAAACAATGTTTTCTACTTGCAGTAAAAATATTAGATGTTGAGGTGGTGGTTTGGGCTGTCGAACATAGAAAAGACCGTAAGTAGGCTGAAAAAATACATAAAACCTGTCATTTCAACTTGATAGGAAAATTATGTTGGCTAAGAATGAAAACGAGGGAAAAATAAAATTATAATGAAGACCCATTTAAGATATGGATGTTTTCTATAACCAATAACATTTTCAATTTTATGAAATGGAGTTTAAGGTTGCCGACCAGAAGGAAACCCAAAAGATAGCTTAAAGCAAGGTTATTGACTAACTAATTGATATATTAATTGTAGTCACATAAATCTGTCCAATTTAATTAAATGAATATTTGCTATTTATTTGATTTAAAAGCCCACTAGCCATCAGTTAATTAAATTAACATTTAATTAATTCATCTTCAAACATTCTCCTATTAATTAAATAAATTATTCAATTTATTTTAATTAATTCATTAAACTAAATTCACAATCAATTAAATGAATAAATCCTATTTATTTCATTTAATCCCCTTTCCTCTTTTAAATAAATTAAATAAAACATTTATTTAAATCATTAAATCCCCCTCATTTGCATTCTCCTAAAAATGCAAGTTGCACCTATTTGTTGAAATAAATGAATTTTATTTTAATAAAAATCCTATTTTCCCTCACCCACCAAACCCACTTGCAATCCTAATCCCCTTCTAGATTCTTCTAACCCCTTCCTAATTAGCCTAATCCATCCCCTAATTATTGTCACATTCCTAAGCAACTTGAAGTCAAAAGCATTAAATGCTTTATGTGTTCAACAATTTAACCTCTAAAGTCTTCCAAACCACTAATGGCTCTTACATGAACATTTATGGTTAAATCCACTTGCACCCATGGTTAGGGACTTTGACCCCTAACTCAACCTTCATGTGACCCATGTGTCTTCTCAAGCATTTATTGCTTTGACCATGGTTATCCTCACTAACTCTTGCACAAGAGTTTATCCATTGGATAAAAGCATTATTCTTTGAATAATGAATTTATTCACTCAACTCAACCTTAACACTACCTCCCAAGTTAACCCTCAGGTCATGTCAAGCACTTAATGCTTCTACTCTCCCCTCTCAACCCATCTCATGTTGACACTTGTCATCCTGGAATTGGGTTGAAAGTCCTCATATAGATCATAAACCATTCAATTCTGACCCTGGTTGAGATTACTCAATCTCAACCATCCATTGCTCCATTTTCTATAAATAGATCCCATTTCTTCATAATCCAGATCCTGAAAACTTGTATGCATTTACATTAGTCATTTTTAGAGAGCATTTAGTATAAATCAATCATGTTCACTCTTTTGGTTTAAAATCAACACTAGCTAATTAGATAATCTCTTATTTTAGCTTTTGTTCACACTTGCATAGCATTAGATTAATCATTTTTCAATCTTGAACCTCCATAAGGCATCCATAGTGCAAAAAGCTGCTGAGAGCTACACTAATTTGGAACTTGGAGAGGAGAGGAACAAGGAAGAAGGAGCTACAAGCATGGTGGAAGGCATTTGGAGATGCCTTATTGTATTTGCTTTCATTGTCAAATGATTTATTATATTTTTAGTGTCTCTCTTGGTATGCCTTCTTAGAATAGTCTTTGGTTGATTAACATTAACAACTCTTTATTTCTTGTTGTTTCTCATATGTGTTATACCACCACAGGTTTTGTCTAACAAGATCTCCCATTTTGCAGAGCATCATTTGGTGAACCCGACGTGAATCGAAGAGCAATTGTTTTTAAATTACTAATTTTTGACTGTTTTAATTGACACACAAGTTGCGCTCATGCGCTTTTGTTCATGCTTTAGCACTATTGCAATTTGGTATTTTAGCGCTATTGTTCCCCCAATAGCACTATTGTCCCCAAATTAGCATTTGTGTTTATAGTCTAGAGTTACAAACCCTCAAGTAGCGCCATTGCTCTAAAATTAGCACTTTTGGTTTTCTGTTTAACAGAGGTAACTCTGTTTGACAACATTTATTTTAGCACTGTTGTACTTACTGTTGCGCTTTCATGTTAAATGAAGCGTCTGTTCTCACACATAGTAGCGCTATTGTAATAGAGAGTTGTAAAAAATACCTTGTAATCGACAATAAAAATTTTTTTAGGCTTGTAGAGGCCCCCCATGTATGCGAATTTTGCGAACTTTTTTCTTTTTGTGCAGGTATGAACTAACCCCATTTTTCTTAGGATTTTAGAACTTCACTTTTTTTATTGCAAGTTAAAAATCAACCTCAAACTTTATTTTGGTGTTTAAAACTCAACAAAACAAACTTTGATTTTCTTGCAAGTTAGGGAACTTCAAAAACTTTATTTTGGTGCTTTAAAACTCAACAAAACAAACTTTGCTTTTCTTGCAAGTTAGGCAACTCAAAAACTTCATTTTTGTATTTAAAACTCAACAAGACAAGTTTTGATTTTCTTGCATCAACTCAAACTAAAATTCACAATTTACACTTTTTTTTTGGCAAAATAAAAAGAACAAGCCACTTTTCTTTAAAGCTCAAAGTGATTTTCCCTCAAAGAAAAATGTGCTCTTAATTCAGTTGGCCAGGATTTCCAATTCCTAGATTACAACACATTTTTCCATTGAAGGATAAAAAGAACACCATGACTGTTGGAGCAACATCTCCAAATAGTTAGATCACATTGCAATGATGAGTTAAAAAGAACAAGTGTCTTTTTTGTTTGGCATGCTTGTGCAAAAGTTTGTCGAGTGGTCCTACTTCTAACACACACTATCCTCTCCCTTGGCTTTCGTGGTCCTAGGTGCAAGAGAAAAGTGTTAGTAACACTCAAATTTTATCTTTTTAAGAGAGGCCTGCCAAGAGACACATCACTCTTGGGAATGACCTCGCGCGGCAAATCCTTCGAGCCGCTATAGAAATCAGGTGTGAGCAAAAGCTGTAGCCTTGGGTATAGCTGTTCCTACAGTGTAACTTACCGAAAGGACAAATGGGCCCCACCACAAGTTACAAGTCTCTTAAGTGAGTCACTACAGAATGAACTTATGTCCAAAGACATCAAAAATTACTAAACACCTTTATGTAGTAGCCCACCCGTTCTATTGATTGAGGATATTTGTGAGAAGTTCAGTGCAAGAGCATAGAAGGTTTTGCTCCCAAGATACTCACCATACATATTTCCTTGAGTAGAAACATATCTTTTTGAAAGGTTACTTGTAGCCTGATAAAAGTGGTGACTCCCCCATCATAGGGATCATCTATTTGTTATGCTCGTGCAAGACTTAGTATATCACATCCATACTTGCCACGACGGGATTCATAAGGTATGTAGTACCAAAGTTGAAGAAATATCAAGATGTGGGCTGAAATTATTGCAACTGGCCATTTGACCTTAGGGATAAAGTGTGTTTGAAGTGTCTTCATTTTGTGTCAAGACTAGTGATAAACTGAGCCGACTTCAGGCTTTTTGGAAAAACATACTCAAAAACATTTGGAAAGAAAGGGTCATTAAAAGTCCAAAGATTGGGTTGATTTAGACCCACACTTATTTGTGCCTTTTGAGGCAACATTCTTATGTTTGTGTGCTTGCTTTGTTTTCTTGTCAAAGAAAAATAAAAAATCAATTCCAAAACAAGTATTCATCCAACACAAAAAATTTCAAATACCAACAAAAATAAAAAACAAAGTGCAAAAACAAAGTATCAAACTATATGACCATCCTTCACATTTTTAGAAAGAAGAATCTTCATCAACATATCAATTTGAAGAAAAGACCATTGAGCTCAAACACTTTCATCAAAAGAAGGAAATTCCTCTATCTTAATAGACAAATCTTTGTCTCACATAGAACCTTCTTACATCACATGCGTCTATATCTTCAAGGAAAATCCAACGAGTTTGATCAAGAGTCTTTAAACCGCAGAGATTTTACTCAATATAGAGATTTGAGTTATCATAAAAACAAGGGAGGAAAAATCAATCCCGCCTTCTTTCTAGACATTTGCATCACATATAACTCAGCTAGGGAAGAACCACCAACCCCTGAAAGAGAAGAGGAAGAGTTTGTTCCTTTTATAACACAAAGTTTTTATTGAAGTTAACATTTCATCCATTCTCACATTCACACATCATCAATCCATTCCAACTCTCGAAACATAAAGAGTTTTTGTCCTAAGTTCTCTTTCGATATTGCTTGAATCAAACACAACACATCACTTTTTAGAGTGTCTCTACATCTAGGATAAACTCATCCTAAGAGGCATTTCTACGTAGGTTAAAACTAGTCTATGAGTGAATCCTCTAATTACTAGGTAGTTGGGTCTATAACACATCTTAGATCTCTCTAAACCTTATCATATCAAATATTGTCAACACAACACAACAAGCAATTCAAGGAAGGACTTTGGTAACATCTACCTTTGGTGCTAGAGATCCATATGCAAAACACTCCACCAAACATTAATCTCTTATTTCATCACCAACTCATCATCATTTTCACCAAACTTCAACAAAAACTTCTGAACAAAATGGCTCAAACCAGGTCAAGGTCTAGACAATTACAAATTTAAGAGGAAGAGGAGGAAAATCTCAATGAATTCCAAGAATCCCTTGGAGGAAACACAAATGATGAAAATCCAAGTACTCCTACTCCTGCAGCAATAGAAAGGGCACAACACAACCCTCTCTTTAATCGACTTTTTGATGAAATACTCAAGAGCAACGCTGCTGCTCACTTTTTAAGACTTGCCCAAGAGGGAGCCAAACTACCCTCTGATTTTGATATTGCACAACTAAGGCAAGCATCGGAATGCCAAAGTCGTAATGAGGATGAAAGAGGTCGAGATCACATCAGATACAACCTTCATCAAGGAAATCCCCCACCTCCTCCTCCTCCAAATGACATTGACATGTTGTGGAAACAAGTCGAGAATTTAGCCCAACAACTCCACAGTGGTGTGAAAACAAACGAGTTTTAACTTAATGATATTTGTCCCTATCCCTTTGATAGGAATCTACATATGCCACCTTTTCCACGAGGGTTTGAAACACCTAAGTTCGAAAAGTATCGAGGAAAAGGAGACCCTCGTGATCATGTTAGAGAGTTTCATTCAATATGCCTAGAAGTGGCATATGAGGACACATACCTAATGCAACTCTTTCCGCAAAGTTTGGCAGGGACAACCACGCAATGGTTTTCCCGACTAACAGGCGGCATTAGGAAATTCAAAGAACTGGTCCAGAAATTCATTGCACATTACTCACATAACATTGAACGCGATATCACCATGGTAGATCTATGTAGCACTAAGCAAAAACCTAGGGATCTATTTTCAGCTTTCCTGCAACGATGGCGACAAATGTCTAGTAGACGTTCCCTTCAGCTACCTGAAAGAGAGCTAGTGGAAATATTTATTTCTAACTTGAGTGAAGAAATGGAATTTCATTTAGACATGAAAGGCACAAATTCCTTTAATGACATGATCACCCAGGGTTTAAAATGTGAAAGAGCCCTCATAAAAAAGGGGCTTATCAAAAATACAATAAATCGAAAGATGCCCCTTGCTCGCGATTCAACATCGATAAACCTAACTTCTAGAATAAAAACAAAAACATCGTCAATGATGGGGTTGTAGATGCAAGGACTATCAAGAGTGCACAACTTGTGGTCTGATTTGCGGGGCAAAAGCCCCCTCCTAAGAACAACACGGTTGCTCCCCCACCAAATTAAGGATGCAATGTTCAGCAAGAAGTACCAAGGGAAAGACAACATAATTATAAACCAAAACGTACATACACTCCCTTAGGGGAACCTATTGAAATAGTATTACATCAGTTGATCTCTTCAAATCTGGTGACCCTACCAAAGACGTCCAATTACGAACCTAAGGTTAAACCTTCATGGTGGAGGGACAATGAACATTGCAAATCCCATCAAGGGAAAGGGCATAAAACAAGCAATTGTCACAGATTGAAAGATCTTATTCAGGATCTTATTGACTGAGGCGAGATTGAAATTGAAGGACACGACCCAAAAACAACAAACAATGATCATCTTATGTTTAAAAATCCACTTCCATCACAAGATCAAAGGGGTCCTTCCACTTCAGGGCGAAACAAAGATACCATTGATTATACGCGAGCCGCCTATAATTACATTGTGAATCACCTATATGATGCCAATGAACAAATTGCAACCATTACCATCAAAAATCCAAACTCTACCTACAATGTTGTTACGTGTCACAACAAGATCACCATTAAAGCAACTCCACAAGGCACACCTTCCATCTCAAAGCAGTATAACCTTGTGGAACAGTTAGATAAGACGCCTGCATTTATCTCCATCTTAGAGATTTTGCGCCTATCCCCATCTCATAAAACAATCTTGGATCAAGCTCTCCAAGAGGCGTCAGTCCCTACAAATCTAAATACAGATCAATTCCAAGCTATGGTTGGAAATCTAGGTCATCACCATGTCTCACTTTCTCTCAAAGTGATAATACATCCTTCCAACAACCTCATAACGCCTCACTCCATATTGAAGGATTTATCAACCAACATAGGATCAAGCGAGTCTTGATCGACAATGGAGCAGGCCTAAATATCTGTACACTATAATTGGTCACAACATTGGGGTATGCAGTTGAATCAGTGGATCCCCACAAAAAGATAACCATAAAAGCTTATGATGATGTAGAGCGTTCATCCAAAGGAGCAGTTGTGTTACCAATCCGAGTGGGCCCAGTGGTGAAGCACATCATATGTCAAGTTCTGGACCTTCCTCTATTGTATAATTTGTTGTTAGGAAGACCTTGGATACACACCATGCAAGTCGTTCCATCCACCTACCACAAGTGTACCAAGTTTCCTCATAACGGTGTAGAAATTACAATCCTGGGTGATGCAAATCCATTTGCAATTGTAACAATATCAACCATCAACTAGAGATTACCATTCCCAACAATAGAGAAGCTATCCTATCCACATCATATGTAAGTCCAGCCTCTCTTTCCAGTTCAAATACCACTATACCCAAGCAAGAGAAGCTAAAGATGAAAATGGCAGAGGAAGGTCCTGGGGAGTACAATCTCAGCCAACTCTTTTGTGTTGGGCAACTACCCACTTCTCCTAGAACTCATGGTAAACCTCAAAGGTTACTTCAAATGCCACTGGTCAAGCCAACATGCACTTTGACGCCTTTTATCCTTGGAAAGAGTCAAGAAGAAGAGACTAGAGATGAGGACTTAGCAGAATGGATCTATAAAGATCCTATCATCACGAACATCCCACAAGCTAAGCTTCCCACATATCAATATGGAAAAGGCCTTCTCATTATGCAAAGAATGGGGTATGATGGTCAAAGTGTTTTGGGACCTTGCAAGCAAGGATGACATGAGCCGCTACAGCCGGAGTTAAAGCCCAAAGATAACACAGGATTAGGCTTTCGAAAGGAGATCCTTCCTAAGCTCAGATTCAAAGGGAAACCCAACAAACTTCTATATCAACCTACTACAAATATAAAGAGGTCACCTTTAATTATATCAGTAGCACCAAAAACCAAACCAATTGCTCCAATATGGTTGAACATCCCAGCAGTAACATCCAGAACACCAATCATCCCACCAATCAAACCAACAACTCCATCCGCATCAACGACACCATTAGCAGTATCAGAACCCCCAACAGTATTGACAACACCAACAATTCTAGTAGAAGCAGCAGATTCAACAATGCCGATGCTACCTGTATCGGATTCACTAATCCCCATAATCCTTCCTGCAACACCAATCATTTCATCTACAAGGGTACATCAACCGATCACACCTGTAGTGTTTAACTTAAAGGATATCCCAGTTTGGTATAGTAATTGGATACTAGAAAGTGACTCAGAGATCGACTCACATGAATGGGAATTTAATTCAGCACATCTAAATACTTTAGATGAGGAAGAGGCATCACCCCATCCACTTCACAAAGAAATCCTTGTTTATGGAGAAGTGCAGATTAAAACCTCTTGAGTTCCTGAACTGGAAACATCTTCCACAGACCCTACATCACATCCTACACCCGATTCTGATAGGGAGAGTACCATCAATGACCTTCACCACAACGTCTTGACCCTCACTGACACATCTTATGAACTTAACTTGATCGATGAGGTAATGCATATTAAACATCTTGAACTCATCGAATGGAACCAATCTAATCCCCCATGCCTTGACCACTTCCAAAATGATGAGGCGATCATTGACTTTTTGGAATTACGGGATAACATACCAAGCGGGGATCACAAAGCTAGATTCTCCATTGAACTTAATAGCACAACCTACTTCGGGGTGGATGCCAAACCTTTCAGCTGCAAAAATATAACAATAAAACATGGATCTTCCAGTGAAAACCACACTGTGGCATTGTTTGATCCCCAAAAAGTAAAAAGAAAGAGCGTATCCAATGGTGAAAACCTCTTAGAGGAGCCTGAGGATGAAAGGTTTGACATCCTCCCCTCTAGTACACAGCAGGAACGATCAACAATCCTTATTGAAGAGACAAAAGAATACAATGTGGGGACTCTTGAAACTCCTCACCACATACATCTGGCATCTCTTTTAACTTCAGAGGAACAACCTAAATTTTTTGAATTTTTCCAAAAATGCCAGATCAACTTTGCATGGTCATATGCAGACATGCCTGGGATGGATCCTAATTTAGTCATGCATCACCTCACCATAGCAGAAGGAGCTGAGCTTGTCAAGCAGAAGCTTCGCAAGATGCACCCCCAGATTGTGATACTAGTCAAAGCAGAACTTAAGAAACTCCTAGATGTTGGTTTTATTCGACCAATTGATTATGCAGATCGGATCTCCAACATTGTACTTGTTGGTAAACCAAATGGGGGAATCTGTATCTGTACTGACTTCATAGATCTAATCAAGGCATGTCCTAAAGATGACTTCCCCCTACCAAACATTGGCATGATCGTAGACCTAACATCAGGACATGCCATGCTCTCTCTCATGGATTGATTGTTAGGGTACAATCAGATAAAGATCGCTCTAGAGGATCAACATAAGATGACCTTCACATGTCCATGGGGAACGTACTGCTGGAATGTAATGCCTTCTGGTCTGAAGAATGCATGAGCGACCTATCAAAGAGCAATGACCACCATCTTTCATGATCTTATGCATACCATAATGGAAGATTATGTTGATGACTTATTGGCAAAATCACTCACAAGAGAAGGTCATCTAGACATATTAAAGAAAATCTTTGATAGACTGGAACAATATCATGTTCAACTCAACCCAAAGAAATGTGTCTTTGGAGTAACCTTAGGGAAACTTCTAGGATACATTGTCTCAAGCAAAGGCATTGAGGTTGATCCTGCAAAGGTCAAAGCAATCATGGAAATTCCACCTCTGAAGAACATCAGTTAGCTAAGGACATCACAAGGGTGGCTACAATCCATCTGAAGATTCATTGCACAACTAGCAGATTAGTGTCATCCCTTTACACACCTGCTACAAAAAAACATTCGCTTTCAATGGGATGCTAGATGCCAGCAAGCATTCCAGATGCTTAAGGACTATCTCATGAATACACCATTGCTGATCCCACCAGATCCAAGTAGACCTCTATTGCTCTATATTTCAGCAACAAATATAGCATTGGGAGTTCTACTGGCTCAACATAATGCAGAAGGGAAAGAGTGTGTTGTATACTATATCTCTCGCACACTGGTCGACTATGAACTCAATTATACACCTATTGAGCGAGCTTGCCTAGCAGTAATCTTAGCAGCCACTAAACTGAGGCACTACCTATTAACACATAAAGTACAACTCATTGCAAAGATCGATCCACTAAAGTACTTACTCAACAAAGTAGCATTGACAGACCGCTTGGCCAAATGGGTGATGATTCCAAGTGAATTTGACATCGAGTATGTGGACCATAAGGCTATCAAGGGCCAAGTTATTGCAGATCAATTGGTTGATGCACCCCTCATAGGTGATCATCCTCTTATTTCCAATTTTTCAGATGAAGAGATATTCATGATCACAACAACACAACCATGAAACCTATACTTTTATGGTTCATACACTAGACATGGCTCGGGGCAGGCATTCTGTTTATCACACCTCAAGGTGACAGCATCCCGAAGTCTTATAGGCTCACATTTCCATGTATAAACAACATAGCAGAATATGAGGCCTTGATTACAGGACTCATACTAGCTATACAATGGAAATTAAAAGAGCTACAGGTATATGGCGACTCCCAACTAGTCATACGACAAGTAACCGATGAATATCAGACCAAGGATGATAAACTCATGCCATACAAACAAATGGTGGACAAATTAAAAGAATCATTTACTACTATCACATTTGAGTAGATACCTAGAGATCAGAATCAAGCCATTGACGCTATGGCTACCATTGCATCTCTCCTCGATCTTCCATAGAATTCAATGCTATGAGTTCTTGGTATAACAACTTTGGATTCCCGCTTATGATATCCCCGAATCTGAGATGATATGTCATCTTGTCAGTTCTGAATCCCCATGGTATGGTGAGTTCTACACCTATCTACATGATCGCACACTTCCTCCTAACCAATCGAATAACCAACATAAAACCTTCATTTGACAAACCGCTTGATATACCATTATTGTTGTAACCCTATACAGACACAGTTATGATGGTACTCTCCTTCAATGTCTAGAACAAGATAAGATAACAAGGCCTTGGAAGAGGTACATGAAGGAATTTGTGGAACTCATGCAAGCAGTCCTTCACTAGCTAAGAAAATCATATGCACTGGATACTATTGGTCGTCCATGGAAAAAGACTCCTATTATTTTGTTAGAAAATGCAAGAAATGCCAAGTTCATGGAGACCTGATACATGAACTAGCACAGGAATTGCAACCAATCACAAGACTATGGCCCTTTTTTCAATGGGGACTTGACCTTGTGGGTAAAATCCATCCATCTTCATCCAACGACCACAAATTCATTATTACCGCCACCGAATACTTCACAAAGTGGATCGAAGTTGTTCCACTTACCCAAGTCATTGACAAGAAGATCGCCTCATTCATCCTTAATTACATCATCTGTCGGTATGGTGTACCCATGTCCATCATCATAGATAATGGGCTTCCATTCAAAAATCAGGATGTTCGTGAACTCTATGAGAAGTTTCACATCCAACACCGCTTTTCCACTCCCTATTACCCATAAGGAAATGGTCAGGCTGAAGCATCAAACAAAAACATACTGAGAATCCTCAAGAAGACAGTCAATGTTGTCAGCCGTGATTGGCATGTTCAATTGAATCTAGGACTATGGTCATACCAAACTAGCATTCGAACCCCTACAGGCGCAACTCCCTACTCACTTGTCTATGGCGTAGAAGCCATCCTTCCTATTGAGGTTGAGATGCCATCTCTACAGGTTTCCTTGCATAATCTCATACATGATGAAGCATACAGAGTATCACGTCTTCAAGACTTAGAGCTACTTGATGAGAAACGACAAGCTGCAAACAATCACCTCAAAGCCTATCAGTAGCGCATGAGAAAAACCTATAATCATCGAGCTAGACCTCATACATTTGAGGTAGGTGATCTTGGTCTCAAAGAGAATCCTCGTAACCAACCAAATAGATAACATTAGGGAAAGTTTGAATCAAATTGGTTGGGTCCATATGTTATCACTGTCATATTTGGGTCCAGGGCATATCAATTGGCTACTTTAGAAGGAGAACCACTAGCAGATCCAATCAACAACATGAACCTCAAATAGTTTTATGCATAAGATGTACAGAGCATCAAGATCCCATACATACTAGAAAAATGCCAAAAAATTTCAAATAAATGTCCTGAAGAAAATACAAAAAAATCAAAATAATAAAGAAAAATCATGCATCCAAACGATGAACAACCACTTCAGTGGCACCTTGGGTAAGTGCGATGGTGAAAACCTAGCAAACAGGTGCCACTTGTAATGGATATGGCTTCATTATCTTTCAAACTTGTTGCGATCATATTCATTGCATCCACACATCCATCAGTCAAAACCATGGCTTCTTATTGATCTGCAATCAAGGATAGTACTTCATGCGTCTTGCATCCCACTTTTTCATAGTCATGTCTAAACTGGGGGCAATGCTCTTAACCTATTGATGGAAGTGCATTTTGCATTACTTGTGATTCATTGGGTTCTTCATTCAGAAAAAAATCAAAATACCAAAAACACTCGAAAACAATCACAAAATACCAAAAACATTAAAAAAACAATCACAAATTACCAAAAACATTCAAAATTTTTTACAAAATCTAAAAACATGATAAAACATCAAAAATGAATCAAAAACATGGAACCACCTTTGTACATACGCATCCAAGTAGATGCTAAACAATAATTGTGAAATACTCAAATGATGACCACTTATCACATCAACCAAACAATCAACATCGACATGCAAACTGTCTTAACAAGGATGCATCCTTCCTTACCAAAACAAAGACAAGATGACATTTTTTCTTTCACAAGAAAATTTTGTTTAAGCTATCAAGTACTTGGTTGGTTTGTAGGTTATTTATTCATTTATATCAGGTTCCTACGCTACTCTGGGATGTCCACAAGTGATTAGAGTGGCCGAGATGGTTCCTAGGTATCATTTTGTTTGTTTATATTCTGCAAATTATTCCAATGAAGTTCTAGGGCATGTACTAATGGTGTCTATGTGGGAAGTTCACCAAGCTATGTGATCATATGCAAAATACAGTCATGGATCACTATGGCTTGTTGACTATAGCGTATACCTTGACCATATGAGCATGAACCATTATGGAGGGTCCATATTCCTTGTTCTTTATTTATGTTGTTCGTTTGCAGGTACAATGCTCCATCCTTGGTTCCTAATGCCTCATCCAAGATTGATACTACCATGCTTAATGATGAAAATAAAGCACTATGGATCGTCATTCCATCTCATCTTTTATATTGCATTCCATTGCATATCACCCATCTATTTAATAATTCATTATTCATATGCATGGTTTTGTATGCAAGTGTGAACAAGATTAATATGAGAAGTTATTTGAAAAATGAATTGGTCTTGGATACAATCACGACAGAGTTCTCTGATACATCATCAGTGCATCACGCAAAGTCTAAACAACCTTGCATTCATCTATCATGAACACATCATCATTTCATTACATTTAGTTGCATTTAAATAAACCTAGTTCATTATCATATGCTTGCATATAGTTTTATTAACTTTATTTTTAGCCATTCATTAGAGTGCATTTCATATCATTTAGTTGCATTTAAATACATATAGTTCATCATCATGTACTTGCATTAGTATCATTACATCATTTCATCATTGCAAACTCATGACATTTAGATTCATTTATATGAAAAATTCTCATCATTGCATTATTACCATTATTAGCCATTACTATGCATTCATTTAGTATCATTTACACTCATCATTATCACCATTTAAACATGTTTCCCATACATTTGTTTAGATTTCCGTAGTTGCATCTATCCACAAGTTAAGTGCATTCATTTATCCATCTCTCATATTCTTATACTCATTCATTTCATCTTACAACAAATTTCATTTAGGATTCATTATAATGCATTCATTATCCTTTTAATTGCATTAAGGTGTAGTTATTCATTACCCATGAGTTGAATTATCATTACATTAACATTTCACTCAAATCGTATTTTATCAAACATTTAGATCATAACAAACAAAACCATTTCTCTCAACATTGGTTTATACATTTTACATATGCCTTCATTTAGAAATCATCATATAAACATTTGTACTTTACATTTGTTTATCCATATTGCATTCATTTTAACCATAAATCATTCATACATTGCATCAAACATCATTGCATATCATCATCTCATTATCTCATTGACATAAAGCACAAGTAGTGTCTATATCATCGTTAGTATCATTTCATTATGCATACATCATCATCATAGCAGTACATACATAAAGCATTACACCAACACATCATGCATACATATAAACCTGCATCCACATGTTAGTACCACATTCATAAACATGCATATAGACATCATATAAATAAATCATCATAAACCATGCATATAGGAATCATCTCATCAATGCATACATATAGCAAGTACCAATATCCATCTAAGCATACATCATAGATCATCATCCTGCATAAATCCATACATATCATCAACATGCATATCATCACAAAATATGGGATCTCCTCATATATCATATCATATCGCAAAAACATACATGTATTAGAGTACAATGAAGTCCAAAATATTGGCTACCAAGAGCCATCCAAGATACAGTCCAAAATGACAATTCAAAAACATACATAAATGCTCTCTCAAATGCCACTCTGACCAGATGCTGCACCACCATCACCACCTGCTCCCCCATTACCCCCTGCACCACCTGCCCTACCTCACCGTGGAGGACCCATCACACCACCACTACTCTGTATCCTCTGAGACCGCTCTGATCTCTCTCGATGCATCTGTGAATAACTCAGTGCCCACCAACTAGATGGCATCTCCTGCTCATATAGACCCTGCCAATAATCAACTTTTGCACCTGCTCTTCGTAACTCTCTGGCTAGGGAATCAGTTGACGACCCATGTCCTTGTACTCCCTCCAAGGCCTAAAATTTCTCCTATAACTGGATCACCCTGTCAATGGCCTGATCTCTCTCCCGCAGCACTACAGTCAACTCTAACTCTCGTGCAAAAAGTTGCACATCTCTAGCTGCCACCTCTGCCTCCATATCCTCCAACCGACTCTGCAAAACTAATATCATATGATCCCGCAGATATCCACCACCTATATCTCCCTCCCCCATATCCATAGGTGCCTCTCTAGTGGCTCCCTCTCCAGTGGCTCCCTCCCCTATATCCATAGGTGCCTCTCCCTCCCCCGCATCCACGCCACCTAATATCACACCTCCCTGCATCAAAGGTCCCTATGATAGCCGTAATGGCTGACCACCTCTCCCTCTCTATTTTAACCGTCCACCACCCCCACCTCCACCTCTGAATCCACCACCCCCTCCAAAACCACCACCCCCTCCTCCACCTCCTCCATCACCTCCTCCTCCATTGCCACCACCTCCATCCCCTCTCCCTCGTCCACCTACTACCACTCCATGACCTCCTCTCCTCCTCCGTCTCTGTCTCCTCTCCTCCTCGAAGGATGGAATCGGCTCTGCTGGATCTGATATCCGCAAAATCGGATGTGCCACAATATACTACGTATACTCATCAGTAACACCTGCATCTACAAACCCCAGCCTCATCTGCCATGGTCTCACTTGTAGAGTCTGAAACTCTGCCCAAGCTTGATTATAGGGTAATAATGGCCCCCACTGGAACCTCTCTCAGACCACCCGTGCATACTCTCCAAAACCACTCGGCAGTCCCTGCCTCCGTCCAAACTATCTCAGCACTCTCCCGGGTACCTGTCTCTCCACATTGTAGGTTGTCCTACCAATGAGGTATCATGTCATAAACACATATGGCAAGGCCTCTGCATCATCCTCCTAGGGCTCACACTCAATATACACCTCCAATCACTGTATCCAAATCGTCGAGTGCCTGCCACCACCACTCTAACTTCCCCAGGTGGGGCTGACTCATCATACCGCCATACATATATACATAGGGCTGGTCTACTGCCCTAAATCTTAGACTCACTGGTCGAGTCACAAGTAGGTGCTCCCATGCCCAAATATGAAGAAGAGTGATCCCCACTCCCAGTGAGCTCACCTCATGCAGCTCTTGATATAAGTGCGATAGAACGCACGGTCCCCACACAAAGTGGGTCCCCTGAGTCATCATCTTCTCTATAACCTGGCCCCAACCAATGACCAGTCCATGTGATCGTTGATCTGGGCATAGCAGTCCCCCAACAATCCCCGATAACACAGCCGGTAGTGGCTCATACAAGGAAGCTATATCCTCCTATACTACTGAGCCATCATCAATGAACACATCCTCATCAAAAAATCTCTGCACTGCTACTGTCCCCCAAGCTCGATCATACGTAACCATCTCTCCTCGAATAGGAATGTGTAGGATGCACCATACATCCTCCAGTGTAACCATCATCTCCCCCTGCACTAAGTGAAACGTACACGTCTCACTGTGCCATCGCTCTGCCAATGCTGTAATTAAACCGTGATTCATCCGAATCATGAGCATATACATCACATCGTACAGGCCTGTCGCTGCAATGTAATCAACCTCGAACTCTATCAATCGATCTCACAACACCTGTGTGGCTTGATGCCTCTCTTGCATCTATAAGATGCAAAGCTCCTCCTACACACATGCATCAACCATCATCATCAGTTGTTTTGTTTCAAACTTTCTTAAGTTTTGACCTAGACTATCAACAGATACTTTGATCACATATCTTCGGGTCTCAACAGGTAAACAATCATGGCACACCTAGACTACAACAAACATTTATCCTAATGGCCTAAGTCTCAACAAAGCTGCTATGGTTCAAAACAACTCCCCTCTCCATCCATCCATCATTGGCATCAAGAGATTCTTTTTCAAAACACTGGGGCATCTTTTTTCCTAACAATAGCGCTATTTTGCCAACAATAGCGCTACTCTGCAAACCATAGCGCTAATATGCTGGCAATCGCGCTAAACCAAGTACACAATAGCGCTAAACAAACAATAGCGCTACAAACACTATGCAAAAGTGCCATTTAAACACAACAGTGTTACAAGAAGGATTCAATAGCGTTAAACCTGCAAAAGCACTAAATCAACTATGCAATAGCACTACACTTTTCAAACATGCTAAAACCACTATGCATAAGCGCTATAGTAGCACAATAGTGCTAATTAAATTGACAACAGTGCCAAAACACAGTTTTAGCGCTATTGTTTTGACTCAACTTGGACAAGCTAAAAAACATATCAAAAATGCATGAAAAGCAAAATTTCAAATTCACATACCACTGGTCTGTAGTCATCTAGCGTTGGAATTGATGAACTCGCTCTAGCTGATGATCTGCTATGGGTACCGGCATCCTGATTGTTTCTTGCTCTTTCAAAAAGGTCACTCTCAAAGCTCTGAAATCACTATGGAGACGAATGCAAATGACCCTATTTTTACCCCTTCACCCCCATATATACCCTCCGTCGTAAACCTAATTTTACCTCGCTCACCGCTGTGGTCCTCGTGAACTTCTAGAGCCTCCGATTTATCCATTTCCTCTCCTATTTCTTCTATTTTTTCACCAGTATTGCTAAATTCTTCTCTTCTATCTCCTTGCCAATTTTCATTCTTTTTTGAGAGATCGCCCGATTTTTTGAAATTTTCAGCCCATCTCTCGTGGGGGCATACCACCCATTAAATTAACATTTTATGGGGCATATTTCTTCACACCTATTTTTCTTTCTTTGAAACGACGTGATAAACCGCACCGTCTCAACGAGGAGCAAATGTAGTCACATAAATCTGTCCAATTTAATTAAATGAATATTTGCTATTTATTTGATTAAAAATCCCACTAGCCATCAGTTAATTAAATTAACATTTAATTAATTCATCTTCAAACATTCTCCTATTAATCAAATAAATTATTCAATTTATTTTAATTAATTCATTAAACTAAATTCACAATCAATTAAATGAATAAATCCTATTTATTTCATTTAATCTCCTTTCCTCTTTTAAATAAATTAAATAAAACATTTGTAATGCCCCACCAAGAACCCTAAAGGAAAACAACACAACTAGGCAACTAAAGGGTGAAATATTTTTTTTATAAATATTAAGTGCATTAATTATAACAATTGCATGTTTAATAACACAATAGAAGTCTAACACATGATCTCCTAAGGGTTACCAACGAAGATTAATTCACAGAGTATATTAACATCATGGTTAATCCAATTGTCCATTTTAATTAGGTAAATTAAATGCTTAAGTTAAAAAACTACACATACATCTAAATTCCATAATGAAAGATTCAAGTATACCAATGCATTCAATTTTTCATAAATTATTTATACATAAGATCAAAGCAACTGAATTAACATACACTCCACTGACATAATATTACAATATCCATCAGTACATGGCTTCCAATAATACCACGAAATCCACAAGTTACAATATCAAGGTAACATAAAAGTCTGATACAATGACCATAAGGTCTCAACTGAACAATGAACACGAATAAGAGCTGGTACATGAACCCCGAACCAAGAAACACCAGCAAAGCCTTTCCTCACCTGAAGATACAATCCAGAACATCCAATGGGAAGTGGCACTACCACCCGACCATGTGATCCCGAAATGGAACCACCCCACTGTGCTAGGAGATAGTAGAAAACCCTCAAGCAAGAAAAATAAGACAAGTACGAAAGAACTACATGACTCCACAAACATCCATGTGACTCAACTCACAAACACTAGTGACTCTATGGAGAGAGTGTCATCGCATAGCTTAAGATGGATACCATGGTACAACCTCCATAGGTCTCAGCTCACTGTCTTGGTAACCTCTCCCGAACCTCCAGTTCCAGCTAAGTCTCATGCGGACCCTACCAATCCTTTCATGAAGACAAGGTGGTAAGTTTTCCATTCCAGGCCTTCTCATAACATTATGAGCCCTGTACTAGCACTTCACCTATGCACGAGGTACATTATCTTAATTAATATTTATTCCACCCACCCCTAAATCAATTATTAGGTTATCACTTTTTAATTGACTTTCGATGGGTTATCTTATCATCCACTTCGGGCACGGCCCCCACTCGAAATCCACTCTCTCTCATAGGACACTAACAAGAAAGGTCTCTCTACGAGAACTCTATGGTGAAACAAACAACCATAACTAATCTTGACAAACCATAGGTGAAGGATACACAATCACTAACCCAAGATTGACCATTTGGACAAAACACACAATGACTCACATCAATAAGGTTTTACAACAACACCTAACCAAGGAGATATAATAACATAAGACACAATGAAAACTCAACCAGAATTGCAATGAAATTAAGCTTGACTGCAAACACCATTTACACCAGATCCTAATACAGGCAATCTTTCCTTAAAACAGTCAAATGCATAAATAACTTGCAATTAAAGATTTTCCAGAAAATAAGAAAATACAACTATATTAATACAAATAAATCAATATTGTCATTTGTCCAATAAGATTTAGATCAATCACACAAAAATTAATCTCCTAATGTTTTCAGGCATAAATATAAAATCTCTAAATTTACAAGCTTTTCTGAAAACACCCAAACTATAATTTAATTGCATTCATAAAATATAATTATAACAATAAATTAAATTATATTCATATAATATATTTATATATAATTTACTTATAATTATATTATAGAATATATATTTATCAACTCAGAATTTAATTTCCACAGTATAAAAAAATAATAATACCAAACAACATAATGTCCAAAATAATATTAACTTACATATAATACACACACACACACACACACACACACACACACACACACACACACACACACACACACACACACACACACACACACACACACACATATATATATTTCATATATTAATAAGTTAATTTAATACAAAATTTAATACCTTGCATGGATATCGAAAACTCTGTATTTTGGACCGCACGACGAAATTTTAGAGAAAAGCGAATTTAATCATGTCCATGCCACCGTGCACGATAGCATGTGCTACCGCTGGTAGCACTGCTACCGCATGGTAGCAGGTGCTACCACTTGGTAGCACTGCTACCGCATGGTAGCAGGTGCTACCACTTGGTAGCACTGCTACCGCCGGTAGCATACTACCTAGGTTTAATTTTTTTTTACTTTTTTTGTATATGTTTTTTTTGTTTAATATATTTTAATAAATTTTTTTAAAAAGAAAACAAAAAACTAATTTACATTAAACTTTATTTTTAATTAAATTTATTTCCAATGAACTTTTATAATCCAATACAATTTTTTTTTAAAGGAAATTTAATTACTACATATTTCTAAAAAGAATAATATAGTAAAATAATTTTTCCCAGAACCTAATTAATCAAATAAATTTAATTGATAATTAAATTTATTTCCAAAGTAAATCAACAATTTCACAGAGACACAATTATCAAAAAGACTGCCATAGTCAATATCGGGACAAATCAAACAAGAGGGAATATTTTTTCTGGTAATCCCATTCCTCCCAAATCTTCCAATTTTCATGCACAATAAAAACCTTGGCAAAATTTGCCACATTAACTTTT
The DNA here is from genome assembly GCF_030272615.1 of Cryptomeria japonica. Taxonomy (NCBI): domain Eukaryota; kingdom Viridiplantae; phylum Streptophyta; class Pinopsida; order Cupressales; family Cupressaceae; genus Cryptomeria; species Cryptomeria japonica. Next base: position 390,181,665 of record NC_081415.1, read on the forward strand.
CTCAATCTTCTCAAAATTTAATCTACAACCACCCAGGAAATAACTTCTTTCCACAAACTAGAAATTCACTTCAGAAATGGACTTTAGCAAAAAACATAATTATTTAGACAGGATATGACAAACATCTTAACACACACATCATTCAAAAGATAGAAGGAATAGAATTATTCAGACAGGATATGACAAACATCTTAACACACACATCATTCAGAAGATAGAAGGAATAGAATTATTTTCTTTAAAACAAACAATAAACAGAGGCCACCCAACCTAGTATAGCTTTCCTGGAAGAAATTTGTAGAAGAGACCCTGTTTCTTGTGTATCCTAAAATAATGACCTATTCCCATTTTTAAACAAAAATTCTAGGTTGAATATCTTTTTCCCAAAAACCTAAATTTAGTAATAAAAGCAATTTTCTTTTCTTTTCTAATTTCCTAACAAAGGATAAGTCAACATGCAATAATTAAAAATCATTTTTCTTTCTTTTCTTTTCTCATGCAATTAATTTTCTAAATAAAGAAATTAAAGCAATACTATAATTCTATTTAATTCTTTTATTCATTTATTTATTTATTCTTTTATTCTATTTATTCTTTTATTTATTTAAAATTCTAGGAAACAATAAATGTAATTAATCTAATTTATTTTTCCACTAAAATTTAAATAATTATATTTCTAAATTCATGCAACTTGCAACTTAATTTAATAACTTCTTTTAATTAACTAAATTTATAATCTCAATGCATAAAATACCTAATTCAAAAATACCAACTATGAGATAACTCCATAAATTTAATTAATTAATTCAAAACCACTAAACACACACGAATTGAGCAAACCTCAAGCAAATACTCATAAAAAGTTCAAATGACAATACACAAAGGCCGAACAAACTGACAGGACGACCAACTGACGACACTCACACGAGTGTAACCGAGTAAAATAGGGTCAACTACTACCTCTTCCACTTCCATCGGACAATATAAGCCATGCTCAGACCTGTGAAGCCAGGTGGAGTCAATACCTTGTACCTATCCGGTACTTGTATCTGTAATATCCTGCATCATCGAACCACACATGCATACATACAATATAGAAAACACGACATACACACTGATGAAGGAGAATCATGATGTTCCCTCTCTCACCGAGATGAGTGAAGGAAAAGCATCCCCTTGCATCCAATACACTCGTAGAAACACAACATATAATTCCACATTGCATAGATAAAGTAATGTGTCAGTACATAGCAATAATACATAAAATGCCATAAATCACAAGTACTGAAAAACTGCAATAAATTATGCATCTCATATCCAGATAAAGCATGAAATAATGTCATATAAATCTGAATAACACATCATGGTAATGTATCCACTGAAAGTAAACAATAATAAAATATGAGTCTAATAAGTTCAAACGAGGAAGGGTACTACAACATTTATTTAAATCAGTAAATCCCCCCCACTTGCATTCTCCTAAAAAAGCAAATTGCACCTATTTGTTGAAATAAATGAATTTTATTTTAATAAAAATCCTATTTTCCTTCACCCACCAAACCCACTTGCAATCCTAATCCCCTTCTAGATTCTTCTAACCCCTTCCTAATTAGCCTAATCCATCCCCTAATTATTGTCACATTCCTAAGCAACTTGAAGTCACTTCTCAAAGACTGCAAAGTCTTTGAAAAACATTAAATGCTTTATGTGTTCAACAATTTAACCTCTAAAGTCTTCCAAGCCACTAATGGCTCTTACATGACCATTTATGGTTAAATCCACTTGCACCCATGGTTAGGGACTTTGACCCCTAACTCAACACTCATGTAACCCATGTGTCTTCTCAAGCATTTATTGCTTTGACCATGGTTATCCTCACTAACTCTTGCATAAGAGTTTATCCATTGGATAAAAGCATTATTCTTTGAATAATGAATTTATTCACTGAACTCAACCTTAACCTACCTCCCAAGTTAACCCTCAGGTCATGTCAAGCATTTAATGCTTCTTCCCTCCCCTCTCAACCCATCTCATGTTGACACTTGTCATCCTGGAATTGGGTTGAAAGTCCTCACATAGATCATAAACCATTAAATCCCGACCCTTGTTGAGATTACTCAATCTCAACCATCCATTTCTCCATTTTTCCTATAAATAGAGCCCATTTCTTCATAATCCAGATCCTGAAAACTTGTATGCATTTACATTATAGTCATTTTTAGAGAGCATTTAGTATAAATCAATCATATTCACTGTTTTGGTTTAAAATCAACACTAGCTAATTAGATAATCTCTTATTTTAGCTTTTGTTCACACTTGCATAGCATTAGATTAATCATTTTTCAATATTGAACCTCCATAAGGCATCCATAGTGCAAAAAGCTATTGAGATACACTAATTTGGAACTTGGAGAGGAGAGGAACAAGGAAGGAGGAGCTACAAGCATGGTGGAAGGCATTTGGAGATGCCTTATTGTATTTGCTTTCATTGTCAAATGCTTTATTATGTTTTTAGTGTCTCTCTTGGTATGCTTGCTTAGAATAGTCTTTGGTTGATTAACACTAACAACTCTTTGTTTCTTGTTGTTTCTCATATGTGTTATACCACCACAGGTTTTGTCTAACAAGATCTCCCATTTTGCAGAGCATCATTAATTTCAATGGTTTTTATTAACTGTAACAAAAAATTGTGACTCTTCACCCTAAAAGGGATATGATGACTATTAAACCACATATATAAGTGATAAAAAATGTGGAGATAGAATAACAAAAGATAAAATACAAGACTACCCATAAAAGGTAGAAATTGTAACATATTATTTTCAAAAAGGAGGCTTAAATGTAAAAACCTTTCAAACATTCTACAAGAAGTATAATTTAATGTTCTCTAATTTGGTTTCACTTGTTATATTGGCTAAAGTAGCCAAGGTTGTTTAAGAACTCCTATATATGTCATGTTTTTCCTATTATATTGATTTGAATATCAAGGGTATTCCAAATTTATCAAAGATCTTTTAGTATCTTTGTATGATTTGTTATCTCGATTATCTCAAGGAGAGATTAAAATTTCATGTTGACAAGTCGTAGTAGTAAAGACAAAATCATTGAATGTATAAGGATTCAAGCAACTGACAAATACATGCAAGGTATGGATGTAAAATTTTTCTAACAAAGTGGTGCAAAACCAATGAAGGAACATGAGATTGACTCTATTGCCCAATGGATGAAAGACACTAATCAAATCTAATTTCAATACCAATAAAATTACTTTCATTTTTTCAGTTTCAAGTTGTAGGAGTTAGTAAAGAATATAGAATTCAATTCAATTACATATTTCTCATCTTATGCCAATGAGGGATAGAACAAAGGAAATAGAAGAGAAAAAATAATTTACTTGTATGAGTGGTACACCCGCCAAATAGCAGAACCTAAAGAGAAGGGAATTTGTAGCCTCAAAGGTTCATACCGTTAGTTGGCCAAAGTTGATTGTCTAACTTGATCATAGAGTTTGGCATCCTCTTATAGTTTGACAACCTGCAATTTTGAGCTCCAGCACATGGATGTGATATATGAGGGAGCTATGTGTGGAAGACATAATGGATTTCCCTTATCAAATTTGTGACAAGGATTATGAGTAGATGCACATGGAGGAATGGTAGGGTAGCTAGGATTTTGGTATCTGACACTTGGTGCAAGCTTTCTAAGGATGAGGGCATCAAGGTTTCCAATTTCATATTTGTCTTGATCAATAAGACTCTCATCATCATCAGAATGGGATGAAGTGGAAGAAAATGAAGGATGACCAAATTCATCATAATAAATTGTGACATGATAATTAGTTGATGAGTTTGAGAGATGAAAGATAAAAATGGATGATAGACTAAAGCTCAAAATAGGATAAATGACAATCTCAAACTAGGATGGGGAATGACTTTGTAGAAGTTGGAAAGAAGAATAAATTTTGATGTTCGATTTTGGATGTTTGATGTTTGATCTCTGACTTAGGAAGAAGAAAATGATGATGTGAATTGGGAGACAAGAGGTGATGATGGATGATAATGACGAAACAAGAATAAAGATGATGATAATGATGCAACTATGAAAGCAATGAGGATACTAATGCAAATGCAAACTGAGATGGAAGACAATGATGACTCAAGCGAATGCAAACTGGACCTTGGGAATAAGGAAAGCCCTCTAGACTATGAAGCAAACCCAATTTTGACAAAATTTGGTAGTGTGACAAGACAATAATGAGAAAACCCATTGGAGTAGGAGGCAAACCTGCCAAAGTAAGGGGAAAACCTGATAGAATTGAGCACAAACCTGTTAAAGAATATAAAGGTTGAGATGACTCTCAATGATAATGACAAACTTGCCGAATTGGGGTGAAAATCCACTAGACTAAGACAAACTAGGAACTAGGCAAGAGCATAGTGTGAACCCACCAATCTCGAGAGAAAACCCATTGGTTCTCGGAGCAAAACTGCCAGAGATGGAATGACAATGACTATACTAGGTATGTCAATCTATCCTAGAGTAAAGGTGTTCCCACTAGACCAAGAAGCAAACCTACTAGAGAAGAGACCTGACCAAGACTTGATGAAATGAAATGTTTGATACTTGGAACTAGTTTTGGCAAAAGATTCTTGGTGACACAAGCACATCAAGCATAAAAATGAAATGTCTAACACAACTAAGATAAATAGGGCCTAAATTAGCCCAAGATATTTATGAACACTAGTCAAAATGCAAATGCAAATTAGACAAAACCACTCGAGTTTGGAAACATGTATACTACTTGTTGAATCCCCACTTGGATTTATCCAAATACCGAAACACGGTAGATAGATAGAGATTTCAGTGGCATTAGCTCCCCCACCATGATACACACTTCTCAAGCACATAGAAATCTCATAACCTGAAGATCTGAAGACCTTGTGAACTATGGGATAGCCATCTCAACTATGAACAATACGAATTGGGGTAGCTTTAGAGGTTCGACCTCTTGCATCAAGAAGTATCAAGAATTTTGGCTACTAAAACATGGCTCGTAGTGGGGGAACTTTTTGGGTAAATCTAGTGGCTATGCACGTGGCGACTAGCTCATTTAAGAGATATCCCAGCCTGTAGAGCATATGTTTTTACACATCTTCCACATAAGCACCAGGGGATTTTGAATTTTGTCAAGATCATAAAGGTATTTGCATGTAGATGTTGAGGGAACCGCCAGTATAACACAACTGCACCAATAGATTATCAATTTCATCAAAATCATAAATATCTATATAGTGGACCGAAAGAAAGTACCACTTAGGTCATTCCCTCTCACTCGACCTTATTGGCTACTTGATAGGTAGGCTCTCTAAAAGTAAAATCAAGCATCACTAACAATTTTCTCTTGCACCCAGGACAGTGAAAGCCAAGGGATATGATAGTGTGTGTTAGAAGTAGGTCCACTCTACATGCACAAGCATGCAAAACACATAAAACACTTTTTATTTTCCCTTATCAAATTGAAGTGTGCCACTATATTAAACAATAAAGCACAATGCAAATTAAAAAGCATTCAAGGAAGAGATTTTTTTGAAAAGACACCCCTCTTTGGCAATCCTGCAATAGACTATTAGCATTTAAAGCATGGGGTCTTCAATCAAACAAGATAGTTACACAAATGTT